>NW_027362072.1:0-165867 GCF_039654945.1 Dendrobates tinctorius | reverse complement strand
GCTTGCTGGTTTGCAAAGCTTGACCTCAGGGGGGCGTATAATCTTATTCGCATTAAGCGTGGGGATGAATGGAAGACGGCGTTTAATACTCCGGAGGGACATTTTGAGTACTTGGTGATGCCTTTTGGGCTCACTAATGCCCCTTCTGTCTTCCAGTGCTTCATGAACGATATATTCCGAGACTTTGTGGATAAATTTTTGATTATCTATCTCGATGATATTTTGATCTTCTCCAAGAATTGGGACTCTCATGTGGAACATGTTCGGACTGTGTTCCGGATTTTGAGGGAGAATTCCCTGTATGTCAAGGGATCGAAATGCCTTTTTGGGGTGCAGAGGATTTCATTTTTGGGATTTATTTTGTCTCCGTCAACTATTGAAATGGACCCGGCCAAGGTACAGGCCATTTATGATTGGGTTCAACCCACTTCTTTGAAGGCTCTCCAGAAGTTTTTGGGTTTTGCTAATTTTTATCGGAAATTTATAGCTAATTTTTCTGGTATTGCCAAGCCATTGACGGATTTGACTAGGAAGGGTGCTGATGTGCTGAATTGGTCTCCGGAGGCTGTTTCTTCCTTTCAGGAGCTGAAGCGAAGATTCACTTCTGCTCCGGTTTTGCGGCAACCTGATGTCTCACTCCCGTTTCAGGTGGAGGTGGACGCTTTTGAGATTGGTGCAGGAGCGGTGTTGTCCCAAAAAGATCCTGTGATATCTAAAATGAATCCTTGCGCTTTCTTTTCCCGAAAGTTCTCCCCATCCGAACGTAACTATGATGTGGGGAATCGGGAACTGTTGGCCATGAAATGGGCATTTGAGGAGTGGAGACATTGGTTGGAGGGAGCCAAACACCAAGTCGTGGTCCTTACTGACCACAAGAATTTGATTTACCTGGAGTCGGCCAAGCGCTTGAATCCTAGACAGGCTAGGTGGGCCTTATTTTTCACACGTTTTGATTTTGTGGTCTCTTTTCTTCTGGGCACTAAGAATGTCAAGGCAGACGCCCTCTCTAGGAGTTTCTTTGCTGATTCTCCTGTTGTGACTAAGCCTGCTACCATCTTAGGCGAGGGGGTAGTTATTTCTGCCATCTCGCCCGATTTGAGACGTGCTCTGGAAGAGTTTCAGGAGGACAAACCTGAGCGTTGTCCCAGTGGAAAGTTGTATGTTCATGACCAGTGGAGGAAGAGAGTGATGTCTGAGGTTCATTGCTCTGCATTGGCTGGTCATCCAGGTATTTTTGGTACTAGAGATCTGGTGAGTCGGTCTTTTTGGTGGCCCGCCTTGTCTCATGATGTCAGGAATTTTGTGCAGTCCTGTGGGACTTGCTCCCGGTCTAAACCTTGTTCTCGCTCTAGTGGCTTGTTGATGCCTTTGCCGGTGCCCAGGAGGCCATGGACCCATATTTCAATGGATTTTATCTCTGATATGCCTGTCTCTCAGAGAATGACTGTTATTTGGGTGATTTGTGATAGATTCTCTAAGATGGTCCATCTTGTACCACTCCCTAAGTTGCCATCTTCCTCTGAGTTGGTGTCCTTGTTTTTGCAACAGGTGGTTCGCTTGCACGGGATTCCTGAGAACATTGTATCTGACAGAGGAGTTCAGTTTGTGTCTAGATTTTGGAGGACTTTCTGTTCCAAGCTGGGAATTCAGTTGTCCTTCTCCTCTGCGTTTCACCCTCAGACCAATGGGCAGACGGAGAGAACAAACCAGACTTTGGAGTCGTATTTGAGATATTTTATTTCTGCCGATCAGGATGATTGGGTTTCATTTTTGCCCTTGGCCGAATTTGCTTTAAATAATAGAGCTAGTTCTGCCACTTTGATGTCACCTTTTTTATGTAACTTTGGGTTTCACCCTCGATTTTCTTCAGGGCAGGTGGAGCCTTCTGCCTGCCCAGGTGTTGACACTGTGGTGGAGAGAATGCACCAGATCTGGGACCAAGTAGTGGATAAGTTGTCTCTCTCCCAGGAAAAGGCCCAGCGGTTTTCCAACCGGCGTAGGACCGTTGGTCCCCAGTTTAAGGTGGGTGATATGGTTTGGTTGTCATCAAAAAATATCACTATGAAGGTGGCTTCTCCTAAGTTTAAGCCTAGATTTATTGGACCTTACAAGATTTTGGAGATTATTAATCCGGTCTCTTTTCGGTTGGCTCTTCCTGTCACATTTAAAATTCATAATGTGTTTCATAAGTCCTTGTTGAAGAGGTTTGTTGAACCAGTAGTTCCTGTGGTGGCACCTCCTGACCCTATATTGGTTGAAGGTAACATGGAATATGAGGTAGAGAAGATACTGGATTCCCGTCTGGCTAGACGGAGACTCCAGTATTTGGTTAAGTGGAAGGGTTATGGTCAGGAGGATAATTCCTGGGTCTCTGCCTCTGATATTCATGCCGAAAGATTGGTGCGTGCCTTTCATCGGGCTCACCCGGATCGCCCTGGTGGCATGGATGAGGGTTCGGTGACCCCTCCTCAAGGGGGAGGTACTGTTGTGAGTTCATTTTCCCCTTCGTCACTGAGGTCTGATGAACTCCCTCCTCTGGTGAAGGAAGGTAGTGAGGCTGATTACCAAACACCTGGGCAGCTAGATGATGACTGGGTGGCTGGAATTGAGGACTGGATATAAGGCAGCCGACGCCCTTCTGCCTTGCTGGTGATCCTGCTGGATTCTTGGAGACCAGTTTGATTCCTGCGTCTCAAAGCTAAGTTTTTCTTCTCTGCTTTGTACTCTTCAGTTTTGTTTTTGTTTTGCCTTGTTCTTTGGGAGTTCTGCCATCCCTGGCTGGGGGTGAGCTGAATTCCATTTTTGTCTCTGATCTGTTGATCTTTTGCTCTGTCTTCAGAATATACCTGAGTGCTGATATAGTCTTTTGAAGCCTAGCGACTTCAGGGCCTGTTTTTCCTATCAGTCGGTTGGCTCATTTTGGATAGGGTTTTTGCGGATGGCAGACAGCAGTTTTCCTATCCTGTCCTACTTAGTTAGCTTGGGCCCCATCATTTGCTCAACCTATCTTTCTATCTGTGTTAGTGTTTTCATCTTGCTTCACCGTCATTATATGTTGGGGGCTGCCTATTGCTTTGGGGTCTGCTCTGGGGCAGTTTAGTTTTTCCCCTTTCTGTCTTTAGGCTATGTAGTTCTCCGGCTGTGATCGAGGGGTCTAGGGCACCGTAGGTACCCCCCATGGCTACTGCTAGTTGTTGTGGATAGGTTCAGGGGTCTGCAATCCGATAGCTGCCAACCTCTCTGGTTTTTCTGGACTCAGCTAGTATTTTGTTTTTTCCTCCTTCGGTGACTCATCATAACAGCTCTTCCCACTTCTAGTTTTGGGTCTCTAAGCTGGATACATGGCCAGAGCTTAGCCAGTATGCATTGGAGGTGCTGGCTTGCCCTGCTGCCAGTGCATTATCGGAACGCGTCTTTAGTGCCACAGGTGGTGTACTAACAGACCGTCGCACGCGACTATCTTCCGATAACGTTGACCGGCTTACTTTTCTGAAAATGAACAAGGCCTGGATCTCGCCAGAATTTGCCAGTCCTCTTCCCGAATAAATAATTGGTTGGCAACAGTATCCAGGTCTCCTGTTGTGTTCATGTTTCTACCACCTGAACTATAATCCCTGGGCTTCAACACAGCCAGTTGTCGCTCAGAAGTGTCTTCTGCACAGAAAAAAACACTAGCTCCTGTGTTAGTGGGGTTCATTAACGCCAGCTGCTTCCCTGCTGTGCGGACGGCAGAGTCTCCTGCTCCATCCACATTCAAACTACTACTGATTTTTAACCGTGCTCCACTTAGGCCTGTGGCTCCACTGTCTCTAGTTTTTCCCCTGCCCTCCAACCCCACCAGTTGCTGCTCTGAAGTGGCATCTGCACAATCCACACTTGTTCCTGTGTTACTGGGGCTCAGTCATGTCTGTTGATCCCCTGATATGTGTCCGGCAATGTCTCCTGCTGCCTCCACATGCCAAAAACATCAGGCCTCAGCCTGCTCCATGCTTTATCCTGGGCTCCAACAATGCCAGTTGGTGTTCAGAAGTGCCGTCTTCACAGAGAAAAACACACTAGCTCCTGTGTTAGTGGAGTTCAGTAATGTCTGCTGTTCCCCTGCTGTGTAGACGGCAATGTCTCCTGTTGCCTCCACATGCCAAAAACATCAGGCCTCAGCCTGCTCCATGCTTTATCCTGGGCTCCAACAACGCCAGTTGGTGTTCAGAAGTGCCGTCTTCACAGAGAAAAGTACACAAGCTCCTGTGTTAGTGGGGTTCAGTAATGTCTGCTGTTCCCCTGCTGTGTAGACGTCAATGTCTCCTGCTGCCTCCACATGCCAAAAACATCAGGCCTCAGCCTGCTCCATGCTTCATCCTGGGCTCCAACAACGCCAGTTGGTGTTCAGAAGTGCCGTCTTCACAGAGAAAAACACACTAGCTCCTGTGTTAGTGGGGTTCAGAAATGTCAGCTATTCCCCTGCTGTGTAGACGGAAATGTCTCCTGCTGCCTCCACATGCCAAAAACATCAGGCCTCAGCCTGCTCCATGCTTCATCCAGGGCTCCAACAACGCCAGTTGGTGTTCAGAAGTGCCATCTTCACAGAGAAAAACACACTAGCTCCTGTGTTAGTGGGGTTCAGTAATGTCTGCTGTTCCCCTGCTGTGTAGACGTCAATGTCTCCTGCTGCCTCCACATGCCTAAAATATCAGGCCTCAGCCTGCTCCAAGCTTCATCCTGGGCTCCAACAACGCCAGTTGGTGTTCAGAAGTGCCGTCTTCACTGAGAAAAACACACAAGCTCCTGTGTTAGTGGGGTTCAGTAATGTCTGCTGTTCCCCTGCTGTGTAGACGGCAATGTCTCCTGCTGCCTCCCAAATCACACGACATCTTATTTTCTACTTGCTCCCAGTTGGCCTCAGCCAGCTCCATGATTTATCCTGGGCTTCAACACAGCCATTTGTTGCTTGGAAGTGCCATCCGCACAGATAGAAACACTCGCTCCGGTGTCAGTGGGGTTCAGTAACGCCATCTGCTCCTCTGCTGTTTGGATGACAAAATCTCCTGCTGCCTACACAGTCACACTACTACTGATTTTTAACCATGCTCCACTTAGGCCTCTGGCTCCACTGTCTCTAGTATTTCCCCTAGCCTCCATCCCCGCCAGCTGCTGCTCTGAAGTGGCGTCTGCACAATCCACACTTGTTCCTGGGTTACAGGGGCTCTGTCACGTCAGTGGATCCCCTGATGTGTGTCCGGCAATGTCTCCTGCTCTGTCTACATTCCCATTACTAGTAGTGGGAATGTGGACAGAGCAGGAGACCTTGCCGGACACACATCAGGGGATCCACTGACGTGACAGAGCCCCTGTAACCCAGGAACAAGTACCCCCTCCTGCCCTGCCTGGTTCTAGCACGCCTGCTGTTTTCGGGTAGTGTCAACGTCACTTTGCCACCAATACATTGTCGTGTCGTGTTGCGGTCGGGTTAGCCGAGTCTATGGTGCCTGCATTTTTGGTGCTTCCTATGTGGGCTGCGGGTTCTGGTAATAAAGGCTGGTTCTGTAGTGCCAATAGGACAAGCACCCCCTGTTGGACTGTGGGTTTCGGTAACTGCGTCCTGCTCGTGGCCTTGCAACTTTGTTGATTATGGGTACCTTGTGCTACCCATCCGGGTTCCAGCACCGTCAGCTGGTTCTTGGCAGAGCCTTTGGCCTAGGTGCCTCCTTCTCGGTATCCGAGTTCCTGCAACGTCAGCTTGTCCTTGGTAATGCTTTGTAGCACAGGTACCTCCTGCTTAGTAACCATGTTCCAGCACCGTCAGCTGGTCCACGGTTGTGGCATTGGCTCTTGTTCCTTCTGCTGCCCCTCCGGGTTCCAGCACCATCAGCTGGTCCTCGCTAGTTTCATTTGCTCTTGCAGCTTCTGCTACCCATCCGGGTTCCAGCACCGTCAGCTTGTTCTCGGCAGAGCCTTTGGCCTAGGTGCCTCCTTCTTGGTATCCGAGTTCCAGCAACATCTGCTGGTCCTTGGTAGTGCTTTCTAGCACAGGTACCTCCTGCTTGGTAACCGTGTTCCAGCACCGTCAGCTGGTCCACGGTTGTGCCATTGGCTGTTGTTCCTTCTGCTGCCATGCTGGGTTCCAGCACCGTCAGCTGGTTCTTGGAAGTCTCTTTGGCACAGGCACTCCCTCCTGCCCAGCCTGGTTCCAGCACGCCTGCTATTTCTGGGTAGTGTCAACGTCACTTTGCCACCAATACGTTGTCCTGTCGTGTTGCGGTCGGGTTAGCCGAGTCTATGGTGCCTGCATTTTCGGTGCTTCCTATGTGGGCTGCGGGTTCTGGTAATAAAGGCTGGTTCCGTAGTGCCAATAGGACAAGCACCCCCTGTTTGACTGTGGGTTTTGGTAACTGCGTCCTGCTCGCGGCCTTGCAACTTTGTTGATTATGGGTACCTTGTGCTACCCATCCGGGTTCCAGCACCATCAGCTGGTTCTCGGCAGAGCCCTTGGCCTAGGTGCCTCCTTCTCGGTATCCGAGTTCCAGCAATGTCTGCTTGTCCTTGGTAGTTCTTTGAAGCACAGGTACCTCCTGCTTAGTAACCATGTTCCAGCACCGTCAGCTGGTCCACGGTTGTGCCATTGGCTCTTGTTCCTTCTGCTGCCCCTCCGGGTTCCAGCACCATCAGCTGGTTGTGACGACTCCTGGAGTGGACCCTCTGGGTCGTGGCACCAACCCTCCCAGGGCGAGCTGACCTAGTGAAGACCACTCCCTATACAGGGAGTGTCAGGTGCAAGCCCCAGGGGGTGAGGTACCACGACTGCTGGCACCAGGCGGCCGGCTCACAGGAGACACGAGTGGGTGAGTGTGTCTGCAGGAACGTGTAAAGCGTGGACACGGGAACACGTGGTATACAGAGACTTCGTACGCCCGGGTGTGAGTGAAGCAGGATGCGTGCAAGGAGCACATCAGAGCACTGAGTCAGGCAGCAGGTGTGCCAGGAGGTGTAACAGAGTACAGGAGCAGGGTGTGTGCCAGAGGGCACAACTGAGCATAAGACAGAGTGCAGGATTGGAACGTGTGCTAGGAGGCACAACTGAGTAAGAGACAGAGTACAGGATCAGAGCATGTGCCAGGAGGCACAACTGAGTATGAGAAAAGGCACAGGTTCCGAGTGTGTGCCAGGAGGCACAACTGAGTATAAGACAGAGCACAGGATCAGAGTGTGTGCCAGGAGGCACAACTAAGTACAAGACAGAGCACAGGGTCAGAGCGTGTGCCAGGAGGAACAACCGAGTACAAGGCAGAGTGCAGGTTCATAGCATGTGCCAAGAGTCACAACAGAGTGCAAGGCAGGGGACCCGAATACAGCGCACAGCCAGGCAGGGACACGGCAGACCAAGCCAGGAAGCAAAACAATAATCAGGCACCTCCCCTAGGAAGAGGTAGCCTGATATAGCACATGATCATGAGAGCTTCCGGGTCAAGTCCTCCAGAACCATAGAGAGGACTGACCTGGAGCCCGAACTGAGAAAAGCGAGCAAGCGCAGACATAACATGAAGGAGACAGGGACCTAGGTACGATAGGTGCGCGTGCGCACCCGGCGGGACCCCCGGAGTGACCGCGGGTCCGGAAGAGATGACGTCGGGGCCGAGGTCCCGCCCCCAGGTGAGCGCGGCGTGACAGTACCCCCCCTTTACGCCCCCTCTTTCTAAAACTGGAGAGGAACATAGACAAAATCTGGGGTGCGTGGATATTCTCCCTGGGCTCCCATGACTTCTCCTCGGGGCCAAAACCCTTCCAATCGATCAAGAACATGGTTCTCCCTCTTACCTTCTTCATGGCCAAAATGTCATTCACCTCAAACTCATCCCCCAAGCCAACAGGCTGGGGTGTGTGGCCTGGAGAAGGATGAAACTGGTTAAGAACCACAGGTTTATGGAGAGACACGTGGAAGGAAGGAATTGGGAATACGGAGTGAAGGAGGCAGCTTCAATTTGTAAGCAATATCATTAATCCGCCTGAGGACCTCAAAAGGACCAATGTAATGGGGACCCAGTTTGTAAGATGGTACCTTAAGGCGGACGTATTTGGTGGAGAGCCACACCTTGTCACCAGGGAGAAATGGAGGAACGTCCAGGCGCCTCTTGTCAGCGTGTAATTTCATTCTGTCCCGTGCTTTCTCGAGAGCGGTTTTGGTCTCCTGCCATACCCTGGAGAACTCCACAGACAGAGAATCGGCAGCAGGTACCCCCGAGACAGGAAGTACCGGTAGAGGCACATTGGGATGCTGTCCAAAGACGATGAAGAAAGGAGACTTGGTGGACGATTCACTGGAGTGATTATTGTAGGCGAACTCAGCCCAAGGAAGTATACTGACCCAGTCATTCTGATGAGCATTAGAAAAATGCCGGAGGTAGGATGTAAGGATCTGGTTGGTACGTTCCACCTGCCCATTGGTTTGGGGGTGATAGGCGGAAGAGAAATCCAATGACACTTTCATGAGTCCGCATAGAGCTCTCCAGAACCGAGAGGTGAATTGGACCCCTCTGTCTGACACGATGCGCTGGGGGAAGCCGTGAATCCTGAAGATATGGGAAATGAAGATCTTCACCAAGTCAGGAGCAGAGGGTAGTCCGGGAAGAGGAATGAAGTAGGCCATCTTTGAAAATCGGTCTACAACCACCAAGACCACAGTACAACCGGAAGAGCAAGGCAGATCAGTAATGAAATCCATGGCTATGTGCTGCCATGGAGCCGACGGAACGGGAAGCGGGAGCAGAAGACCAGAGGGTGGTTGTCTGGGTATCTTGTTCTGGGCACAGGACAGGCAAGATGCCACAAAGTCTTTAACATCCTGGGAGAGTGAAGGCCACCAATAATAGCGAGAGATTAAGTCCAAAGTCTTTTGGACACCAACGTGGCCGGCAATCTTGGATGAATGTCCCCAATTTAACACTCTTTTTCGGTTATTCTCAGCCACAAAGGTTCTTCCCGGAGGTAACGTGATTAACTTGACAGGAGCCACGGTAATTACTTTTGATGGATCAATGATATGAGAGGGTTCTTCCTCTGCATCAGATGACAGGAATGATCTTGACAACGCATCCGCTCTAACGTTTTTATCGCCGGGCCGAAAATGTATTTCAAAGTCAAAGCGCGCGAAGAATAGGGACCACCTGGCTTGCCGAGGATTGAGCCTCTGTGTGGACTGGATGTACGCCAGGTTCTTATGGTCCATGAAGATCTTGAATGGATGTATGACGCCTTCCAGTAAGTACCTCCACTCCTCAAAGGCCAATTTAATGGCCAATAGCTCTTTGTCGCCAATGGAGTAGTTCTGTTCAGTGGAGGAAAATACTTTAGAAAAGAAGCCACAGGTGACAAAACGTCCAGAAGAGGATTTCTGCAGAAGGACTGCACCAGCCCCGGTAGAGGATGCGTCCACCTCGAGAGTGAAAGGTCTACTAACCTCAGGTCAGTGAAGCGCCGTAGCAGCGGCGAAGGCTTGTTTCAACGACTGGAAGGCCTCTTCAGCCTCAGAGGGCCAAGCCTTTGGGTTAGCTCCCTTGCAGATAAGGGACGAGATGGGGCGAACCAACGAGGAGAAATGAGGAATGAACTGTCGGTAGTAGTTCGCAAAACCAAGGAAGCGTTGGATTGCCTTCACCCCATGGGGCTGTGGCCAATCGAGGACAGCGGACACCTTTGCCGGATCCATGCGTAGACCTGATTCTGAGATAATGTACACCAAGAATGGCAGGGACATTTGCTCGAAGGCACATTTGTCGAGCTTGGCATAAAGGCGGTTCTCCCTCAGGCGCTGGAGGACTTGACGCACGTTCTTTCTGTGGGCAGAGAGGTCTGGAGAAAAAACGAGGATGTCATCCAGATAGACTACCACGCAGGAGTACAGCATATCCTGGAAGACGTCATTCACAAACTCCTGGAACACCGCTGGGGCATTGCAGAGGCCGAAGGGCATGACCAAGTACTCGTAGTGACCATCTCTGGTGTTAAAGGCGGTCTTCCACTCATCACCGGAACAAATACGGATCAAGTTGTAGGCCCCACGAAGATCCAGTTTGGTGAAAATTCGAGCTCCTCTAAGCCGGTCAAAGAGTTCCGGGATCAATGGCAATGGGTACTTGTTCTTGACCGTGATATCGTTCAGGCCTCGGTAGTCTATGCAAGGACGGAGGGAGCCGTCCTTCTTTTTGACAAAGAAAAATCCCGCTCCCGCGGGCGAGGAGGACTTACGGATAAAACCTCTCGCCAGGTTCTCCTGGTTATACTCAGATATAGCTTGGGTTTCAGCATGGGATAGCGGATATATTCTACCCCTGGGTGGCGGTATGAGGTATGAGGAATGAGGTCAATCGGACAGTCATATGGCCGATGGAGGGGCAGAGTCTCGGCCTCCTTCTTGTCGAAGACATCTGCAAAGGACCAGTAAGCCGACGGCAGACCTGTAGGTGCCGGGGATGGACAGGCAGAGTTCATCGGATGGACGGGCAACAGGCACTTCTCCTGACAGGACGGTCCCCAACGGAGTATCTCGCCCGACCACCAGTCCAGGGTTTGCTCATGAGTCCGTAGCCAAGGGAGACATAGAAGAAGCGTGTGAGACATGGCAGACAAGACGAGGAAGGAGATCTTCTCCCGATGCAGGGCTCTGATCTGCAGCTCGATGTCTTCGGTGGCCTGGGTAACGGTCTCCTGCACGGACGTACCATTGACCAAAACTATCGACCGAGGAGTCTCCAGGGATCTGACAGGAATCTGGTATTTTTTAACCGCCTCTAGTGTGATAAAACTCCCCTCCGCGCCAGAATCCAGAAAAGCCTCCTCAGAATAACGCTTGGCACCGACATTCAATAACACGGACACGAGCAGGGGAGGAGAGGGATCACGTACACCTAGGGAGGCACCTCCTACCAACCCTAGGCGGAGAAGGTTCCCGGCTTCTTGGGGCAGGAACGAAGGAGGTGAGAGGAGCTCCTCTCTCTGGCTGATTCACGGGCACGTTCCTAAAACCGCAGGTCAATGCGTGTCGCCAGAGAGATCAGATCCTCTAAAGAGGTGGGAGTATCCCGACCTGCCAGTTCGTCTGTGATCCGACCGGACAGGCCACGCCAAAAGATCCCTACGAGAGCCTCGTTGTTCCAACCAAGTTTGGAGGACAAGGTACGAAAACAGATGGCATACTGTCCCACCGGTAGCGTACCCTGATGGAGGTTAAAGAGAGACTCGGTGGTAGAGGCCAGCCGACCCGGCTCGTCGAACACCTTGCAGAAGGTGTTCAAAAAGGTGGAAAGCTGAGAGACGAGTGGGTCATTGCGCTACCAGAGGGGGTTCACCCATGCTAACACCTCCCCCTTTAAGTGTGAAACAATAAAGGCAATTTGGGCGCGCTCAGTGGGATAGTGCTGCGGCAAAAGCTCAAAATGTAACCGGCATTGGTTCAGAAATCCTCAACAAAACTTAGGGTCCCCGCTATATCGGGGTGGCTTGCCGAGGCACGGCAGTGGGTGCGGGGCCGAGGACTGGGCAGAAACGACTTGTATGGAAAGAAGCTGACTGTCTACCGACGCCATATAGTTGAGGATATGGACCTGGGTGTCGCGTTGCTGTGTGATTTCTTGCTGGAGGCTGGCCAGCTGGGAAGCATTCCCAGGGTCAGATGACTGCATGGCTGACAAACGGGACTCCATGGATTTCAGAGAGGACACGATCCTAGTTTGACTCTCCCGTAGGGACACCAGTTCCTTTTGGACGGAGGCGGTGGTACCAGCGGGGTCCATGGCCTGATTATACTGTGACGACTCCTGGAGTGGACCCTATTGGTCGTGGCACCAACCCTCCCAGGGCGAGCTGACCTAGTGAAGACCACCCCCTATACAGGGAGTGTCAGGGGCAAGCCCCAGGGGGTGGGGTACCACGACTGCTGGCACCAGGCGGCCGGCTCACAGGAGACACGAGTGGGTGAGTGTGTCTGCAGGAACATGTAAAGTGTGGACACGGGAACACGTGGCATACAGAGACTTTGTATGTCCGGGTGTGAGTGAAGCAGGATGCGTGCAAGGAGCATGTCAGAGCACTGAGTCAGGCAGCAGGTGTGCCAGGAGGTGTAACAGAGTACAGGAGCAGGGTGTGTGCCAGAGGGCACAACTGAGCATAAGACAGAGTACAGGATTGGAACGTGTGCCAGGAGGCGCAACTGAGTAAGAGAGAGAGTACAGGATCAGAGCATGTGCCAGGAGGCACAACTGAGTATGAGAAAAGGCACAGGGTCCGAGTGTGTGCCAGGAGGCACAACTGAGTATAAGACAGAGCACAGGATCAGAGTGTGTGCCAGGAGGCACAACTAAGTACAAGACAGAGCACAGGGTCAGAGCGTGTGCCAGGAGGCACAACCGAGTACAAGGGAGAGTGCAGGTTCAGAGCATGTGCCAAGAGACACAACAGAGTGCAAGGCAGGGGACCCGAATACAGCGCACAGCCAGGCAGGGACACGGCTGACCAAGCCAGGAAGCACACCAATAATCAGGCACCTCCCCTAGGAAGAGGTAGCCTGATATAGCACATGATCATGAGAGCTTCCGGGTCATGTCCTCCAGTACCATAGAGAGGACAGACCTGGAGACCGAACTGAGAAAAGCGCGCAAGCGCAGACATAACATGAAGGAGACAAGGACCTAGGTACGAGAGGTGCGCGTGCGCACCCGGCGGGACCCCCGGAGTGACCGCGGGTCCGGAAGAGATGACGTCGGGCCCGAGGTCCCGCCCCCAGGTGAGTGTGGCGTGACAGTGGTCCTCGCTAGTTTCATTTGCTCTTGCAGCTTCTGCTACCCATCCGGGTTCCAGCACTGTCAGCTGGTTCTCGGCAGTGCCTTTGGCCTAGGTGCCTCCTTCTTGGTATCCGAGTTCCAGCAACGTCTGCTGGTCCTTGGTAGTGCTTTGTAGCACAGCTAGTCCACGGTTGTGCCATTGGCTCTTCTTCCTTCTGCTGCCCCTCCGGGTTCCAGCACCGTCAGCTGGTTCTCGGCAGTTCCTCTGCCTTCTTGTACCTTCTGCTACTTTTCCAAGTTCAAGCTTGTGGAATTGTATTTTGATTCTCACTCTGGATATCCCTGACGATGACCCTGAAGACGACGACCCTGAAGACCACATCGAAGAAGACCAAATAGATGACCCTTTAGAATACCAAGAGGACAAAGAACATGAAGACAACCACCAAGATGCAGAACAACAAGAGACAGAAGACCAAGAAGCAGAAAAACCAAAAGCAGAAGAACATTAAGCATAAGACTAAAAATAAGAGCAAATGATATTACCTAAATTATAAGCAGAAGAAGACTAAGCAGTGTATGGGGGTGAGTCCGTTCCTCCTCAGGCCAAACTGAACGCGGACAAATCCTGTTGTAAATCTTTTGTGACAGGCAGAACGGAAGGTGTAATCTTCAAACTTTTATAGATAACAACTACAGGAATGCCTGTCACAAATAAGAATATGATGAAGAAGAATAGGAAGAAGATGAAGTAGAATATGAAGAAGAATAATAGTTGAATAAGAAGAATATGAAGAATGTAAAAAAAAGAATAATAGGAAGAAGGTGAAGAAGAAGAAGAAGAAGAAGAAGAAGAAGATGAATAAGGTGAAGAAGAAGTTTATGAAATAGATGCTGCTGCTGAGGATGATGAAGGAGAAAGTGTGGGAGAAGTAAAAAAGGTGAAGAGCATGGAAGTAGTGAAACATACATATCTGACAAAATATAAAAGAGGTTAACATAGTCAATATCTTTGTAACTCCAATCGTCTTTAAAATAAAAAAAATTATTACTGCTATTCCATTTGATTGGGCTAAAGCTCTATGGCTTTAATGTCTCATACACCTCCCACAATACATTCTACATTATTCTTAGTTGTTTTTCTTCATGTAGAATTAACCTACAAGGAAAGAAAGGGTTTTTTTCAATTCCGATATTTCTGTTCCATTGACTTGAATGGGACTTCCGGGATCGGAATCGGCAATACCCGATATTTTTTTTAGATCGGCCGATCCAATCCGATCTGATAAATATAGTGATCATAAAAAATCCATCAGCAATCTAAAGTGCATATAGTAAGCAGACACAGGGTCTGAAAGCTCAAATAAAGTGCATAGGAAATGTAATAAGATCATAGATACCCGTGATCAGTGGCTCAATGTATCTCCAGCTCCCTCCAACGTACGTTTAGCCTACCGTGGCTTTCTCAAGGAGTGACTTTATTTTGGTTTATTCATATCTAATTGAGAAGGTTTCTAATTGGTGCTTCCAGCCCAACAGCTTCCGATTCCGACAGAGTAGGCAGACCAGCAGTCCCCAAAAAGCTACTGAGCAACTCGTCAGAGAACCCGCCCTGCGAATTATATAATGTCTCAAAAAACTCGGTAAAAGTTGCTAGAATTGCCCCAGAAGATCTTTATAGTTCACGATTTTTGGTTTTTTATCTCCGCTACCATTGCAGGGCCAGATTGAGTCTTGATCAGGGTAGCTAGTAGATGTCCAGTTCCCTCCCCCTCCCCAAAATAGACCTGCCGCCGGAAGTATCGTTCAGCTGCAGCTTTTGAAAGCTTATGTTGGGTTGATCATTTTTCCGCATCTTTTAATGCGTTAAAATGTATATCCGACGGAGTTTTCAAATTTTGCAATTCTGCAAAGATAGCTTCCTTCTGTAAAAGTTCCTCATATTCTCTAGACTTAGTTCTAACTCTATTCACTTCCGAGATGGGCAGTCCTCTCAGATAAGCTTTAGACGCATCCCATATTATTTCCCTGGGGGGCTGTACCCTCATTAATAGCAAGCATTTGCTTGACTAATAGGTAACCAGAATGCGTTAAACGACCATGGTGCCCATTCCCCTCTCCCGCCATTTTCCCAATTAAATGTCGACATAACAGGGGAGTGATCTGACAAGGCCCTAGGTTGATACTTGATTGCATAATTATTACTAGGCAAGTTGTATTTCAGAGGATTCTTTTTATTATTGTCACGTGAACCCGTCCTGTGTGGGCCCTGCAATAGGGAATGGGGACGTGGAGACCTGCTGCACTCCCCTGAGTCAATGTCCCTCACACTTCTAACGTTCCCTATACAGGCTCCTCACCTGTCGCCGAGCTGGATACCTGTCACCATAGCACACCCTACACCTATCCCTTGCTAGGGAGCTGGGTGGTGCAGGCACTGGCCCCACCAGGGAAAAATACAAACAGGGGAAACACCAAAAACACTTATCTTGCTCTGGTGCAGCACCAGGCAGCAGAGTGCATCACCGGATTAACTTTTTGCAGTGGCTTGACACCTCAGAGCCAGCTGCCACCTTAACCATCTCACTCTGCTGCGGACACCGGGCAGACAGAGTTCCACACCAGTTTCAGCAGTGGCTCCAACCTTCAAGCCAGCTGCTAACTTCACCAGGTTTCTGCAGTGGCTTCACACCTCAGCCAGCTTTTCCCTTCACCGTGGTTGGAATCCCAAAAAGACGCTATCACCCACACCTGCTCATAGACCATGTGACCCTGTATAGGAAAAGGGAATGGTCAAATGATCAGGGGCCAAAAGCTGCTATAACCCCAGTGACCACTGGGGGCAAAAGGCAAAGCAAAGAAAACATTAAGTGCAATGAGACACTTGTGGCCACCGGGGGCAAAAAGTAACCAAAGCAACTATTAGGATGCAATGACACCCATTGCCACCGGGGGCAAAACTAACCTTAAGCCAAAGACTTGAAGGAAAAAAAAAGGTTTACATGCATTAATCCAGAAGCTGACACGGCTCCAAGAATTGGATCGTGACAGTACCCCTCCTTCAATGAGGGGCCTCTGGACCCTTAACACCGTATTACACTGTATACCACCTACAGTGAGGACGCCTTGTTCCATGAGAGTTCACTTCAACCATCATCTGACACTTCCGGTCATGGAAAAGGGAGGGTAGATGGAGGTGAAGATGTATACTCTGGAGGCACCACAAATCTCCAGAGCGCCGACCTGGGGAACGAGCTAGGCCTGGGTATAACAAAGGATAACTCAGACACCCAAACACGTACGCACCCAGGTCCGGACCTGAACGTTTATTGCCATTCACTCTCTTACCAATAGATGGCGAACTCCTCACAGCACTGACAACAGAGGCATCCCCCCATGTCCTAACACTCACACCCCCACAAGGCTCAGAGGCAATCTCTCCTCTCTGACCCCCCTCCTAAGAGGACTCCGACTCAGAGGGGCAGCTTGTAGTGAAGTTTGCGACTTACCCCTACTCCCTGGTAGCACCCCTGCTGCCACTACTGGAGGAGAAGGGGACGGGGATATGGAGGAAATATACACTCCTTGGTCATCTTCCTCCACACGACCAGGAGGGGGCGGCTTCTTAGATGGTAAAGAATTTTCGACGTGAGCCCCGCGGACCATATCACCAGTGTGCTCACTACAGGAATGTACCCCTTCACCTCGGTGAACCCCAGACAGCACCATGGGGACACCAACTCCTCCCACCTGCCTGGGTGTGTCCGCCTGTATGAGCAAGTCCCGCTCCTCAGCAGGGACTCCAGGGGGCATATCTGCCAGAGCCACAATTGGGAAGGGAAGGAAGAGGGAAATATACTCTTCCTGGCCGTCTTCCTCCACACGACCAGGAGGGGGCGGTTTCTTCGATGTTAGAGAATTTTCGGCATGAGCCCCGCGGACTAAATCACCAGTCTGCTCACTACAGGGACGTACCCCTTCACCTCGGGGAACCCCAGACAGCACCATGGCATGGGGACACCAACTCCTCCCACCTGTCTGGGTGCGTCCGCGTGTATGAGCAAGTCCTGCTCCCCAGCAGGGACACTAGGGGGCATATTTGCCAAAGCCGCACATTGTGGTTCTGGTTGAGCCAGAGGGGAGGCCCCAGACCCTGATAAGTGCTGCTGCTGCTCCAACACACCATGCAGCTCCTCACTCTCCTCAGTGAGAACCAGCAGCAATTGCTCACCGGACTGTACTAGGCCCATGGCTCACCAGAGAAAATGTAAGGTTGGTGATAATGTCACGTGAACCCATCCTGTGTGACACGACCCGCAGGTCGGTAACTAAAACAACAAAACTGGCACATGTAACTGTCCTGTGTGACACAACCCGCAGGCCGGTAACTGAAACAACAAGACACGAGGGAAGGGGAAACAGTTACAATGGTGGGCCCTGCGATAGGGAACGGGGTCGTGGAGACCTCCTGCACTCCCCTGAGCCAGTTTCCCTCACACTTCTAACGTTCCCTATACAGGCTCCTCACCTGTCACTGAGCCGGATACCTGTCACCCTAGCACACCCTACACCTATCCCTTGCTAGGGAGCTGGGTGGTGCAGGCACTGGCCCCACCGCTGTACTAATACACACCAGGGAAAAATACAAACAGGGGAAACACCAAAAACACTTATCTTGCTCTGCTGCAGCACCAGGCAGCAGAGTGCATCACCGGATTAACTTTTCGCAGTGGCTCGACACCTCAGAGCCAGCTGCCACCTTCACCATCTCACTCTGCTGCGGACACCGGGCAGACAGAGTTCCACACCAGTTTCAGCAGTGGCTCCAACCTTCAAGCCAGCTGCTAACTTCACCAGGTTTCCGCAGTGGCTTCACACCGCAGCCTGCTGCTCCCTTCACCGTGGTTGGAATCCCAAAAAGACGCTATCACCCACACCTGCTCATAGACCATGTGACTCTATATAGGAAAAGGGAATGGTCAAATGATCAGGGGCCAAAAGCTGCTATAACCCCAGTGACCACCGGGGGAAAAACGCAAAGCAAAGAAAACATCAAGTGCAATGACACTTGTGGCCACCGGGGGCAAAAGGTAACCAAAGCAACTATTAGGATGCAATGACACCCATTTGCCACCGGGGGGCAAAACTAACATTAAGCCAAAGGCTTGAAGGAAAAAAAAGGTTTACATGCGTTAATCAGAAGCTGACACGGCTCCAAGAATTGGATTGTGACAATTATTGAGCAACAACTATGTTCTGAATCAACCGAAAAGACTCATAAATATCAAAGCTTAATATTTTTGGAAGTTGGAGTGGTTTTTTTTTTATATTTGGCTACCTTAGGAGGATATCTGTTTGTGCAGGTAACTATTACTGTGCAGAATTATTAGGTAACTCAATAAAAACCAAATATATACCCATCTCACTTGTTTATTTTCACCAGGTAAACCAATATAACAACACAATATGTAGAAATAAACATTTCTGACATTCAAAACAAAAAAAAGGGAGCCAACATAGCCACCTTTCTTTACGATGACACTCAAAAACCCTCCATCCATACATTCTGTCAGTTGCTTGATCTGTTTACGATCAACATTGAGTGCAGCAGCCACCACGGCCTCCCTGACACTGTTCCCAGAGGTGTAATGTTTTGACTACCTGTAGATCTCACATTTTATGAGGGACCACAAGTTCTCTATGGGGTTCAGATCATGTGAACAAGGGGGCCATGTCATTATTTTTTCTTCTTTTAGACCTTTACTGGGCAGCCACGCTGTGGAGTATTTGGATGCATGTGATGGAGCATTGGCCTGCATGAAAATCATGATTTTCTTGAATACCGACTTCTTCCTGTACCACTAGTTGAAGAAGGTGTCTTCCAGAAACTGGCAATAGGTCTGGGAGTTGAACTTCACTCCATCCTCAACCTGAATAGGTCCCACAAGTTCATCTTTGATGATACCAGCCCCTACCAGTACCCCACCTCGACCTTGCTGGCATCTGAGTCAGAGTGAAGCTCTATCGCCTTTACTGATCCAGCCTCGGGCCCATCCATCTAGCCCATCAAGAGTCACTCTCATTTCATCAGTCCATAAAACCTTACAAAAAACTGTCTTAACATATTTCTTGGCCCAGTCTTGAAATTTTATCTTATGTTTCTTGTTCAAAGGTGGTCGTTTTCCAGCCTTCCTTACCTTGGCAATGTCCCTGAGTATGGCACACCTTGTGCTTTTTGATACTCCAGTAACATTGCAGTTCTGAAATATGGCAAAACTGGTGGCAAATGGCATCTTGGCAGCTTCACGCTTGAGTTTCCTCAAATCATGGACAGTTATTTTGAGCCTTTTTTTATCAACACGCTTCTTGTGACCCTGTTGGCTATTTGCCATGAAACGCTTGATTGTTCAGTGATCCCACTTCAAAAGTTTGGCAATTTCAAGACTGCTGCATCCCCCTGCAAGACATCTCACAATTTTTGACTTTTCAGAGTCCGTCAAATCTCTCTTCTGACCCATTTTGCCAAAGGAAATGAAGTTACCTGATAATTACGCACACCTTAAATAGGGTGTTGATGTCATTAGACCACACCCCTCCTCATTACAGAGATGCAAATCACCTGGTTTACATAATTGGCAGTTGGCTTTCAAGCCTATACAGCTTGGAGTAGGACAACATGTATGAAAAGGATGAGGTGATCAAAATACTCATTTGCCTTATAATTCTGCACAGTGTATAGGCCCATCATACACTGGAGCATCATCCATGGGGCCCCATCATATACTGGAGCATCATATGGGGCCCATCATATGCTAGAGCATCATATGGGGCCCATTATATATGGAGCATAATATAGGCCCATTATACAATGGAGCAGTATCCATGGGGCCCATCATATACTGCAGCATCATATGGGGTTCATTATTTATGGGACTGGAGCCCATTCTGTATGGAGCAATATATGGGGCCCATCATATACTGTATGGAGCTTTATATGCGACTCATTATACTGTAAGGAGCAATATGTGGGGCTCATTCTACTCTATAGGGACCGTCCTATACTGTATGGCACATTATATGGGGACCATCATATACTGTAGCATTATGTGGAGCTCATCATATACTGTATGGAACATTATATGGGATCAATTATTCCGTATGGAGCAATATATGGGGCTCATTATTCTGTATGGCGCACTATGTGGTGGACATAATACTGTATGGAGGAATATACTGTCTGGTTTTTGAGCTATTGTAGAATATAAAATAGATATCAGTCATGTAATGTAAGAAGTGAAGTATTTCTCATTGCACTATACCAATATTTCTCTGCTGTATCGGAGCATCATGAATTGTGGTATGTGTTAAAGGGGCCCACTGGCACTCTTTCGCCCAGGGCACACGAAAACCTGGAGCCAGCCCTACCCCCCCACAACTTTAGCCAAATAACCCCCAGTTTTCAATGTGTAACTATTATTATAAAGTAAATTAAGCTTGACAAGCTTAAGTAATAAGAATTGATGTCATTGGCATTGAAATGGGCACTGTAGGTGTGTTTACTGTCCTCCACTCCCTGACGACTTTGCTTCCCCATTGACTTGCATTGGGTTTCGTGTTTCAGTCGGACCTCTGACTTTTCCCGATAGTCGGCCGATTTTGTTCGACTAGACTTTTGAGAAAGTCTGGTTTCATGAAACCTGACTCGACCCTAAACAAGGCAAAGTAGCTCATCTCTACTCAAAAATATTTCTCGGATCCGTACATTCTTCAACCAAGAATCTGCAAAAACCCTTATCCATGCCCTCTTCATCTCCCGCCTTAACTACAGCAACTTCCTGCTCTATGGCCTACCTGCTAACACTCTCGCACCCCTCCAATCTATTCTAAACTCCGCTGCCTGACTAATCCACCTGTCTCCCCGCTATTCCCCAGCCTCCCTCCTCTGTCAATCCCTGCACTGGCTCCCCATTACCCAAAGACTCCAGCTCAAAACCCTAACCATGATATACAAAGCCATCCACAACATGTGCCCCCCATACATCTGTGACCTCGTCTCCCGGTACTTACTTGCACGCAACATCCGATCCTCACAAGATCTTCTTCTCGACTCCCCACTTATCTCCTCTTCCCACAAACGCATACAAGATTTCTCTGGTGCATCCGCCCTACTCTGGAACTCTATCACAACATATCAGACTCTCACCTACCGTAGAAACCTTCAAAAGGAACCTGAAGACCTACCTCTTCCGACAAGCCTACAACCTGCAGTAACCACCGATCCACCAAACCACTGCATGACCAGCTCGGTCCTCACCTATTGTATCCTCTCCCAGCCCTTGTAGATTGTGAGCCCTCGTGGGCAGGCTCCAGCGCATCCCAATTCATTGTTATGGAGAGATGGGAGTACATGCCCCTCAGTTCCTCTGCTGGGCTCTATGGCATTTACAATGAAAATTTGGAGGATAAGCAACAAGGCCTTTCCATTGATCTCCCCCAGGTCCCCATATGATCTCCTTCTTTTTTACACTCTCCATACTTTATAGTATTCCTGCAGCTATGACAGAACCATGGCTTCAAGCACAATTATTTTATTACGCAGATATTGTAGACCCCTTTAACATAAATATTCTTCCTTTCCAGACTCTTAGAAAGTGGTTTAATCTCCCACTTAGGACCTACTTCTCATACTTACAAATTCGCCACCTGGCCTTATTTTTATCTAAAAACACAACGTTCTCTACCCCCACTCCCTTTGAACGACTCTGTAAAGGGAACCCCTCTACAAAGGGTTTGATCACAGATTTTTATAATATACTGTTCACTCTGCCATTAGACCCCCTCCTAAACATACTTACATGATTAAGTGGGAGAGATCCCTTGGGAGGGAACTTCCGCTTCCTATCTGGCAGGTCATATGGTCTAAGGCAGCTAAATCATCACCATGCACAAAACAGAAGGAAAATCAGTACAAGATACTGAGGTATTGGTATCATACGCAGGATGTTTTACATAATATTTACCCTGCCACGTCGGATACATGCTGGAGATGCCTTGGGGCTGTGGTCTCATTGCCATATATATTCTGGGATTGCCAGACTATATCCCCTGTCTGGAAGAGAGTACAGGGGTTGATTTCTTAGGTGTTGGATGTAGAGATACCTCAGGATCCTGTGGCTTATTTACTTAATGTTCCACCCGTATCTATGAGCAAGGGTCCAGCCAGGCTGCTCCTCCATATCCTAACATCGTCAAAGTGTCTAATAGCCTCATACTGGAAGAAAAGATCAGCTCCTTCCATGAAAAAACTCAGCTTGAAGATTAAAGAAATGAAGACGTATGGAGATTCTTACGGCCTGTATTAATAATGAACTTGATTTTTTTAACCCCTTCATGACCCAGCCTATTTTGACCTTAATGACCAGGCCATTTTTTGCAATTTTGACCAGTGTCCCTTTATGAGGAATGCTTCAACGCATCCTTGCTATTCTGAGATTGTATTTTGAGACATATTGGGCTTCATGATAGTGGTAAATTTAGGTTGATAATTTTTGCATTTATTTGTGCAAAAAACGGAAATTTGGCGAAAATTTTGAAAATTTCGCAATTTTCGTATTTTGAATTTTTATTTTGTTAAACCAGAGAGTTATATGACACAAAATAGATAATAAATAACATTTCCCACATGTCTATTTTAATCAGCACAATTTTTTTGGAAACAAAATTTTGTTTTGTTAGGAAGTTATAAGGGTTAACAGTTGACCTGCAATTTCTCATTTTTACAACAAAATATACAAAACCATTTTTTTTAGGGACCACCTCACATTTGAAGTCACTTTGAGGGGTCTATATGGCAGAAAATACCCAAAAGTGACATAATTCTAAAAACTGCACCCCTCAAGCTACTCAAAACTACATTCAAGAAGATTATTAACACTTCAGGTGCCTCACGGGAACTAAAGCAATATGGAAGGAAAAAATGGACATTTTAATTTTTCTGACAAAAAATTTCTTTTAGCATCAATTTTTTCATTTTCACATGGGTATCAGGATAAATTGGATCCTAAAATTTGTTGGGCAATTTCTCCTGAGTGCACCGATACCTCAAGTGTGGTCATAAACCACTGTTTGAGCGCATGGCAGGGCTCAGAAGGTAAGGAGCGCCATTTGACTTTTTGAATGGAAAATATGCTGAAATATTTAGCGGTTACCATGTCGCATTTGAAGAGTCTCTGTGTGCCTAAACATTGGAGCTCCCCCACAAGTGACCCCATTTTGGAAACTAGACCATCCAAGGAAATTATCTAGATGCATAGTGATCATTTTGAACCCCCAGGTGCTTCCCAAATTGATCCATAAAAAAATGTTCTTTTAGGCTGTGTGCCCACGATGTGATTTTTAAGCGTTTTTGCCGCTATTTTTGGCGCAAAAACGTTTAAAAATTGTGTACAGAACTTACCCCATGCATTTCTATGGCATTCCGCACATGCTGTGCTAATGCTGCGCTTTTTTCCGCAGCGGAATCGCATCGCGGAAAAAATCGCAGCATGCTCATTCTTTTGTGTGGAATCGCAAAGTATTGCCGCGATTCCGCACCCATAGGAATGCATGAGAATCGCTTACTTCCCGCATGTGGCTATGCCCACCATGCGCAAAGTTAAGCGTCTCATGTGCGGTTGGTACCCACGGTGTGGAGGAGAGGAGACTGTCCTCCAGGCCCTGGGTACCATACCCCTGTAAAAAAAGAATAAAAAATAAAAAAATCGGGGTATATTTACCTTCCGACGTCCCGCGCTGCATTCCCAGCCTCAGCGTAAGGCGGCCTCAATAGTAAAAAGCTGCTCACACTTGTCAAACACTATGTTTGACGAGTGTGACCAACCTGGCAATCACTTTCCACGCGATGCTTCAAATCGCTTGGAAAGTGCTTGAATATTGTACGTGAAATTCGCGAACATAATCGCGGTGAAATCGCGTGGAAAAAAACACGCGATTTCTGGGAAGGAGTCCGGTTTTAGTGGCAGGAATAAAACGCTACGTGGTCACATAGCCTTAGCCTGTTTTTTATTTTCACATGGACAACAGGATAAAGTGGATCCTAAAATTTGTTGGTCAATTTCTCCTGAGTACACCGATACCTCATATGTGGTTATAAACCACTGTTTGGGCGCACGGTGCCATTTGACTTTTCAAATACAAAAATTAGCTCCAATCGTTAGCGGACACCATGACGCATTTGGAGAGCCCCTGTGTGCCTAAACAGTGAAAAAAACCACAAGTTTTTGCGTTCAAAAAGTCAAACAGTGCTCCCTCCATTCCGAGCCCCGACATGTGCCCAAACAGTGGTTTACCCCAACATATGGGCTATCAGCATACTCAGGAAAAATTGCACAACATCTATGGGGATCGAATTTCTCCTGTTACCCTTAGGGAAATAACAAATTGGGTACTAAAAAAATATTTTTGTGGAAAAAGATTTTTTATTTTCAAGGCTCTGCGTTATAAACTTCTGTGAAGAATTTGGGAATTCAAAGTGCTCACCACACATCTAGATGAGTTCCTTGGGGGATCTAGTTTCCAAAATGGGGTCACTTGTGGGGGGTTTCTACTATTTAGGCACATCATGGGCTCTGCAAACGTAACATGACGCCCACAGACCATTCCATCAAGTCGGCATTTCAAAACGTCACTACTTCCCTTCCGATCCCCGACGTGTGCCCAAGCAGTGGTTCCCCCCTATATGGGATACCAGCGTACTCAGGACAAATTGCACAACAACTTTTGTGGTCCAATTTCTCCTGTTACCCTTGTGAAAATAAAAATTTGGGGACAAAAAGATAATTTTCGTGAAGAAAATATGATTTTTTATTTTCACGCATCTGTGTTATAAATTTCTGTGAAGCACTTGGAGGTTCAAAGTGCTCACCACACATCTAGTTAAGTTCCGTAAGGGGTCTAGTTTCCAAAATGGTGTCAATTGTTGAGGGTTTCCACTGTTTAGGCACATCAGGGGCTCTACAAACGCGACATGGCGTCCGATTTCAATTCCAGCCAATTCTGCATTGAAAAAGTCAAACGGCGCTCCTTCCATTCCAAGCCCTGCCGTGCGCCCAAAGAGTGGTTTACCCCCATATATGGGGTATCAGCATATTCAGGAAAAATTGCACAACAAATTTTGTGTTTTATTTTCTCTTTTTACACTTGTGAAAATAAAAAAATCGGTTCTGAAATAAAATGTTTGTTAAAAAAAAAGTTAAATGTTAAATGTTTTCTTCCACATTGTTCAGTTCCTGTGAAGCACGTAAAGAGTTAATAAACTTCTTGAATGTGGTTTTGAGCACCTTGAGGGGTGCAGTTGTTAGAATTGTGTCACTTTTGTGTATTTTCTGTCATATTGACCTCTCAAAGTGACTTCAAATGTGAGGTGGTCCCTAAAAAATGGTTTTGCAAATTTTATTGTAAAACTGTGAAATCGCTGGTCAACTTTTAACCCTTATAACTTCCTAACAAAAAAAAAATTGGGTTCCAAAATTATGCTACTGTAAAGCAGGCATGTGGGAAATGTTACTTATTAAGTATTTTGTGTAACATCTCTCTTATTTAAGGGCACAAAACTTGAAAATTGCAAAATTTTAAATTTTTTTGCCACATTTCCCTTTTTTCATAAATAAATGCAAGTCATTTAGAAGAAAGTTTACCACTAACATGAAGTAAAACATGTCACGAAAAAACTGTCTCAGAATCAGCGGGTTCTGTCACTAAGGGGTTAAAAAAGATTACGGTACTTGTCTTTATTTTTTTTATTATGTACACCCCTCCTCACATGTAAAGCGCCATGGAATAAAAGTCGCTATAATAATAATAAATAATAATAATAATAAGACTTTTGGTTTGGCGTTCCAGTGATTTCTACGTATGCTTCTGGTCAGGGGCATTACTATCAGGAGACAGACTGCAAAATCAGTATCATTACAGGGAAAGAACAAGAGACTAAGGAGGCATGGGGGCATTATTTCTATATGCTGCTGTACTTAGATATAAGGAAATATATGAAAGACATTAGAATGTCTGGGGTACCAATGGCCCAAAAGAATATATGAATGGATAATATCCAAATGTATATATTATATATAAATCTCACAAAATCATATAAATATGACTGGCCATAGATCCCCAAACAATGTATAGGACTGGTAAGGACACATTGCCAATAATCATACAAAGGAGGGAAGGAAACCAACAAAAATTGCAATCACAAGAGTCCTTGTAATGCACAAAATATAGAATTTTTATTAGTCAAGATGAGCAGACAAGGATAGAAGGAGTTAAAAACATCAGTGGATATAACACCCTGCACTGCAGCCCTGATTCATATTGCACAGTGCCCAGCTATATCAACCATAGAGATAAAGCAGTCACTGCATACATGTATACCCATCACTCTCACTTCTATACACAGAAGTATATGGGCTCAAACATCAGAATGTATACATGAACAAATGTCCAACATACTGTATGTATAATAAAGTGCATAAAGTCTTACAATAATTACCCGTTGGTGATAAGTGGTGATGGATGGCAGCAGCGTCTACAAGAGGCCAGCCCGCCCTACCCTATGCACGTTTCGGATTACTCCTTCATCAGGGGGCGTGGTAAAGGTTGACCTAAGTGATGTTATAAAGGGAGGAGGCCAGAAATAATGTAATACCTAATAAGGGAAGAGGCGGTGCATCGCCATGGTGTCCAAGATGCCGGCATCCGACATAGGAACCCCCACCGCCGTAAACACATTATCATGTGACTAGACGCCGGAGGCACCATGTGCCGGGGACCGACGCGATGAACCAAGAAGGCGTCGCATGCGCAGAGGAGGGGGAGCGGGAACAAGTGACGCGCTACCAGGGAGGTGAAATACTGTATATGTACAATGCATGGCAGCCCGCACCCGAACCACGGGGTCCCTGAGGTCTGGCGTGGGATGCACCGCCGACACAAAAGACGCAGAAGGGCAACATAATACAATAGAACACAGAGTAATACAGAATAGTACAAATACATAAGAAGCAGCACCACCGCACATGCAGCAGCGCCAACAATCAAAAAACACCCTCTATGTATCCCACAAGTTTTTATAATAGAAATAGACACATACCCTTCACTGCATAATATTTAAAGGGGAATGCCATATATATTTTTTGATAGATAATATAAAAATAGATAAGAATTCATATTAAATTCACAATTTTCAAGCAATATCAAAATTGATATACAATCATATCACAAAGAAAGATATAATAATATTATATTTAATTATTGCCCACAAAATATATAGAACAGCATTACCAAAATAGTCATATAAGAGACATTATCATACAGTCCTAATTATATATCATTGAAAAAATAGAAAACTAAATAAAATAAACAAAATAAAGATATCCACAAGACATCCCCCCGCCTCATCTTCAACCTCGTCAAAGGATCTTCTTCAAACCTACTGTAGGTATAGGATGGACATAGAAAACAGTAGAAATTAGTCCATCTGTACAAGGTACCGCCACCATCCTGGACTCCGTCCAAAGAACTTCATAGATCCACAAAATATCATAAAAATACCTAATACATGAAAAATACACAATTAAAAATATAATAAAAACAATAAAAAATAGCAAGGATTAGATCCACCCAATGGACACCTGGAACAGTAAGGTGGTCACAGGAACGGAACGAAACTCAAATTCTCGTTTAGTCCATGTGGATATACCGTATTAAGCGTCCAGATCCAGCGAGTCTCAAGTTTACCCAATCTTTGAAACAGATTGCCACCACGGATACCAATATTTAAGGCGTCGATACCCCTCACCTGTAGCACCGTACTGTCACAGTCATGAAAGTTTTTAAAGTGACAGGGTAATGTTTTAAGAGTGGATGCATCCGTGTGGCCAGCCGCCGCCTGAATATCCAACACATACTCGCACACGCGAACCTTGAATTGTCTAGTTGTTAAACCGACATAAATTAATCCACATGGACAGGTGGTGTAATAAATAGCATATCTCGTAGCACAAGTAATGTATTTATTGATCTTAAAATTTTTAACGCCACCTGAATCGGAAAAAGAATCACACTTTTCAATGCTGGGACAGGCAATGCAATGTCCACACGGAACACGCCCACTCCTATGTGTGATATTATCCAAAAATGTATACATTCTCTCACTTGTATAGTGAGTACAGGTGAGGTGATCGCGCAGACTCTTAGCACGCCTAAATGTAATGGCTGTTATACCCAGAATAAATTTGCCAATTATTGGGTCAATTTTCAATATAGGACATGCTTTAGACAAAGGCTGCCTGACCTGCCTAGAATGGGAATGATAATTTGCAATGAAGCATAACTTCCAGGTCCCTCAATCTTCCTAGCTGATTCCCTATTGTACAGTAGGCCATTTTGGGAAGACTATTTAGCCCTGTTATAGGCTCTCTTGAGTAGATGCCGACTATAGCCACGTTCCAAGAATCTCATTTTTAGCTCCTCTGCTCTTCTCTCAAAATCCTCATTAATAGAGCAAATCCGACAAAGTTGGAGGAACTGACCAATGGGAACAGACCTGACCATGTGATCAGGATGACATAGCGAAGCGTGTAACAACATATTAGTAGAAGTCATCTTCCTAAAAATATCGGTCTGCCCCAGACCATCAGTATCCTTTTAAACAATGATATAGAGGAGCTTAATCTTATCAGCATCGCATGTGAATGTTTAACGTATATTTTGGTCGTTGCTATTCAGGCAACCAATAAACTCCTGTAGTTCCAGAGTAGTACAGAGTAGTACCATGCCAGACCAAAAATATATCATGGATGTAGACAGAGAGGGCAAAATGGAGGAAATATACACTCCCTGATTGCCTCCCTCCACACGACCAGGGGGACGCGGCTTCTTAGATGGTACAGAAGATTTGGCGCGTGCTGGGCAGACCCTGAAAACATGACCAGTCTGCCCACAGCTAAAACATGCCCCCACACCATGATGAACTGCAGGCAACACCACTGGGGAACCATCTCCTCCCACCTGCCTGGGCTCGTCTCCCTGCACCAGTGTGTCCTCCTCCCTAGCAAGGACTACATGGGGCATATTCGCCAAAGCCGCAAAAAACTCGTCCACCGACCATAGAGATGGTGAATCGGCAAGCAGGGAGAAGGCCCAGGATTGGGGATCACCCTCAAGGAGGGCTATAATGAATCCCACCCGCTGTTCCTCACTCCCTAATGAACGAGGATGGAGCCTGAAGTGTAGCTTGAAGGCCTCCTTAAAAAACAAAAAATTCTCTCTCCCTCCAGAAAACCTGTCTGGGAGAGATAACTTGGGCTCTGGTTGAGCCTGCATCTGAGCTGAAGCCCCGTACCCCAACAACTGCTGTAGCTGCTGCTCCACCACACCACGCAGCACCCCACGCTCCTCAGTGAGGGTCTGCAGCAATTGGAGACAGGTCTGCATTAGGGCCATGGCTCACCAGAAAAAATGGGACGGTTGGTAATAATGTCACAGGACAGTAGGGAAAAGGCAGGAGACGTGGAACCTGGGCCCCTGAACTGCCCCTCAGGCTAAGGGGTGCCCTGACTTTCCTTAACTTGGGGGTACACTTAATGGTAGTGAGGCCCAATTCTCCGACCTGTCCCTATCTCCTGTTTAGCCCTGAGCTAAACCCCAACCCCCTCCCCAGGAGGTGAGACAGGGAATAAAGTAAATTGCACCAAATAACACACAAGGGAAAATAAAACAGACACCACAGGGTTAAAACAACTAAAATTCCAAACTTAGCTTTATCTGCTGCCAATGCTCCAAGCAGCAGAGAAAGGCACCCGATCAGCATCCATAATCAACTCCACTGCTCCAGATAAGCTGAACCCCTTCTCCACCAGGTAGGTCCAGACTTCACCAAGGTTCGTTAGCAAATGACCAGTATTACCAACAGGGAGCTGCAGCAGCTGATGACCTTTTATGGGAAGGAGGGGGAGGTCACCACCTGCTGGCTAATTGAACATGTAGTAACACCAGCGGCCACCGGGAGAAAACCAACAGCAGAGCAACTACAGTTGTAGTAACACCAGCAGTTACCGGGGGCAAAAACCCATATTAACCCCCAGGGCCTGAAAGGAAAAAGGTTTATATAAGAGAGTCCAGACTCTGACACAGATCCAAAAATGGATTGTGACAAGTAAGCTCGGTTCTGCTCCCGTACCGCTACAGTAAGCTCGGTTCTGCTCCCATATATCTGGAGTAAGCTCTTTTCTGCGCCAATATCTCTGTAGTAAGCTTCATTCTGCTCCCAAATCTCTGGAGTATTCTCCGTTCTGATCCATATCTGTGTAGTAAGCTCAGTTCTCCCATATGTCTGTAGTAAGCTCGGTTCTGCTCCCATATCTCTGGAGTATGCTCAGCTCTGCTCCCATATCTCTGTAGTATGCTCTGTTCTGCTCCCTATCTCTGGAGTAAGCTCCATTCTGCTCACATATCTATGCAGCAAGCTCCTTACTGTTCTCATATCTACGTACCAGCCTATTTTTAAAGCCTGATATCTCTGCTGCTTTAATGCAATGGTTAGAGATAAGGAGGGAAAAGGAGGGCCACTGCAACTCGAGGGCCACTGCCTTGTGATTGCTCCCCAGGCTGAAAAGTGCCAGCCAGCCCCTGTCTGTGTTACATTTGTGGTGCCCCTGAGGGCTCAGTTGCCACAGAGGTACTGCACCTCCTCCTGAGGTGCGGTACCCCACCATCCAGGTAAGTTGGAGGCTCCTGACCATGCTCCAACACTTGCATCCCACACAACACGGTAGTTCGGCAAAGCCACATTGCGGCTCCCTGCTTGGAGTGTAGCAGAGCACCTTTAGTGGCTCCCTGCTTGGAACACGAAACGTGCTGGGAGGCTGGTGGAGTTAGAATACATAAAAGAGTGGGAAGGTTTAGGATTTCGGGCAGTCAGAGAGTGAGTAAGTCAGGAGTGAGGATCCTGAGAGAGGGATGGAGGAAGGAGGTGCTGCAGCAGATCTCAGTGACCTGGGTCTGCTGGCACGGGAAAGGAAAGAAAGAGAAAGACATTGAACAGAAACCTGATCTTCCATGGGAAGGAAAGACTAGTACGGAACGTAGGAGTAAAAGGGAAAAGGGGACGTGGGGTAGAAGAGAACCCTGCCTAGAAGTTCTAAGCGCAAGGACGGGGCCTGGTCCCCGAGGTTGTATGGATACTAAGGTGTTGTGAGTTCATTTTCCGGTCCACCAGTTGTGAGTTCTCCTTCCAGGCTCCCTCTGGTGGTAACTGGAGGCAGTGATGCTGATTTAATCAGTAGAGATCTGCCACCTGATAATGAGGATGACGATTTGACCTCAGGAATCTCAGGCGGGATTTAAGACAGCCGACGCCCTATTCTGGTGCTGTTGATTCCTTCTGGCTTTTCAGGTCCTGGTTTTCAGCTCTGTTCCAGTCATTTCAAGCTAAATTTTTCTGCTAATGTTCACACTCGATTTTGTTGGTATATTCAGTTTTTTTTGTGTGGTCAGCCTGCCCCGGCTGGGGCTGTGCTGAATTTCCACTCTTATTTATCTGTATTTGCAAATTTGCTTTTTGTTCCTTATTAGATTGGCCTCTTTTTGCTCTGTCTCAGAATATTTCCGAGTGTTGATATAGTGGGAGAAGTCTAGTGACTTCAGGGTTAATTTTGCTATCAGACGTGTTGGACATTATTTTTGTAGGGTTTTTGGCAGATTGCAGACAGTGTCTTTCCTTTCCAATCCTTTCTAGTTAGTTTGGGCCCCATCATTTGCTCAGCCTATTTTCCTGCCTGTGTTTGTGCTTTCATCTTGTTTCACCGTCAATACATGTGAGGGGGCTGTCTTTCCTTTGGGGTCTGCTCTGGGGCAGTTAGTTTATCTCTTTTCTTGCTTTAGGCTTATTTAGTCCTCCGGCTGTGACGAAGCATCTAGGACCATCGCAGGTACGCTCCACGGCTGCTGCTAGTTGTGTGGTTAGGATCAGGGATCTGCAATCTGCATAGTTACCAACCTCTCTGGTTTTCTGTGACTTAGCTTGTTTAGTCTTTTTCTCCTCGGTGACCCATTCATAACAGAGTCACCAGAAATACCGCAGATTCTAGGGTACTCAAAAGCAGGAAAAAGTTGTTGAAAAGAAAAAAAGTGTCAGAATTTTTTTTTTTTCCTTTTTTTTTTTTTCTTTCTGGGGCCGTAGGAGGATTTTTTTTTCCTAATGGAGATTAAGCAATTGTCTGATCGTGTGGAGCAACTTGCTGCTGAAGTACAGGGAATTTCCTCCTACCTCACTCAGTCACATGCTGCTGAACCTAAGATCTCTACTCCAGATGTGTTTTCTGGGGATCGGTCTAAATTTCTCAATTTTAAGAATAATTGTAAATTATTTCTTGCCTTGAAGCCTAGCTCATCGGGGAGCTCTGTGCAGCAGGTTAAAATTGTCATCTCCTTGTTGCACGGTGATCCCCAGGATTGGGCTTTTTCTCGGACACCTGAAAATCCTGTTTTGACTAATGTGGATGCATTTTTTCAGGCCTTGGTGTTGTTGTATGATGAACCTAATGCTGTTGATCTAGCTGAGAGAACCCTGTTGGCATTAAACCAGGGTCAGGATTCTGCAGTTATACTGTCAACAATTCCGAAAATGGGAGGTCCTTACTACATTGAATGATAGTGCATTGGCAGCTCTTTTTCGGAAGGGTTTATCAGAGACCGTAAAAGATGTTATGGTGGGATTTCTTGTTCCCTCTGGTCTGGATGATTCTATGTCATTAGCCATTCAAGTTGATCGGCGTTTACATGAACGTAAGACTACGCGGGAGGCGATGCCACCTTTTGAATAAACGTCTGAACCTATGCATTGTGATGGGGTTTTGTCTAGGGCGCAATGTCAGGAGTTTAGAAGGCGTAATAAGCTGTGTTATTTCTGTGGAGACGCCTCTCATACTATTTCTGTCTGCCCTAAACGAGAGAAATGTTTTGCACACACATTTGCTGTGGGCAGTGTACAACCTAAGTTCCATTTGGCAATTACTTTGATCTGCTCCTTATCCACGTTTTCTACTAAGGCTTTCGTGGATTCAAGAGCAGCGTTGAATCTGATGGATTTGGACTTTGCTAAACGTTGTGGTTTTTCCATGACGCCTCTGCAGATGCCTATTCCTTTGAGGGGTATTGATGCTACTCCTTTGGCGGAGAATAAACCTCAGTGTTGGACCCAGGTGATAATGCGAGTTGCCCCAGACCACCAAGAAAATTGTAAATTTTTGGTGCTGCATAATTTGCATGATATTATTGTTCTGGGTTTTCTCTGGTTGCAAACTCATAATCCAGTTTTGGATTGGAAGTCTGGGTCTGTGGTGAGTTGGGGTTGTCAGTGTGTTCTTAGGGACGCCCCTGTTTTCTCCACCTCTCCTCAGTCTCAAGATATTCATGATTATCTAGCCGATTTTTCTGATGTATTTAGTGAGAGTAAGTCTGCGTCTTTGCCTCCTCATAGGAGTTATGACTGTGCAATTGAGTTGATGCTTGGGTGTAAATTTCCCAAGGGTAGGCTATTCAACTTATCAGTACCCGAGCATGATGCTATGCCGTCCTATATTAAGGAGTCGTTGGAGAAGGGTCATATTAGACCATCCTCGTCACCTTTAGGTGCTGTTTTTTTTGTGGCCAAGAAAGATGGTTCATTAAGACCGTGTATTGATTATCGTTCCCTTAACAAGATGACGGTTAAATATCAGTACCTGTTACCTCTGATGTCTGATTTATTCTCCAGAGTTAAGAGTGCCTGCTGGTTTACTAAGCTTGACCTCATTCGCATCAAGCACGGGGATGAATGGAAGACGGCGTTTAATACTCCGGAGGGACATTTTGAGTACCTGGTGATGCCTTTTGGGCTCACTAATGCCCCTTCTGTCTTCCAGTCCTTTATGAATGATATTTTCCATGACTTTGTGGATAAGTTTTTGATCATCTATCTGGATGATATTGTGATCTTTTCTAGTGATTGGGATTCTCATGTGGAGCACGGACTGTGTTCCGGATTTTGAGGGAGAATTCCCTGTTTGTTAAGGGATCGAAATGCCTCTTTGGTGTACAGAGGATTTCATTTTTGGGATTTATCTTGTCTCCATCGACTATTGAAATGGACCCGGCCAAGGTACAGGCCATTTATGATTGGGTTCAGCCTACTTCTTTGAAGGCCCTCCAGAAGTTTTTGGGTTTTGCCAATTTCTATCGTAAATTTATTGGTAATTTTTCTGGTATTGTTAAACCACTGACTGATCTGACCAAGAAGGGCGCTGATGTGCTGAATTGGTCTCCTGAGGCTGTCTCAGCATTTCAGGAGCTTAAGCGGAGATTTACTTCAACTCCAGTTTTACGGCAACCTGATGTCTCACTTCCATTTCAGGTGGAGGTAGATGCTTCTGAGATTGGTGCAGGAGCTGTTTTGTCCCAAAAAGACCATGTGACTTCTAAGATGAATCCCTGTGCCTTCTTTTCTCGAAAGTTCTCCCCATCTGAACGCAACTATGATGTGGGGAATCGGGAATTGTTGGCCATGAAATGGGCATTTGAGGAGTGGAGACATTGGTTGGAGTGAGCTAAACATCAAGTTGTGGTCCTCACTGAACACAAAAATTTGATTTATCTAGAGTCGGCCAAATGCTTGAATCCTAGACAGGCTAGATGGGCCTTGTTTTTCACGCGTTTTAATTTTCTGGTCTCTTTTCTTCCGGACACTAAGAATGTTAAGGCAGACGCCCTTTCTAGGAGTTTCTTTGCCGATTCTCTTAATGTGACCGAGCCAACACACTCTGTACCGCTACATCTGGGTACCTGCTTCTACACTGCCTGCGCCTCTCCTCTACCCGTACATCCACACTGCCCTGGGACTACAGCTCCACCTGTGGGGAGCTTCACCATTTTGGCTGCAACACACCACCAGCCCCAGAGGATCTGCATGTAGCGTCGGCTTAACATCTCACTTGTCGAACACCACAGGTGGCGTCACGAACTATTCATTCAATCAATTACATTTCACGATTTCAATTCCCCCATTACTTGGGCGCCCAGGGCCACGGACTGGGTCACCGCCGCTGTGACACATCCCACTGACACCGGCCCGGTACCGAGTACCCCACAGCCCTGGGAGGGCGACCCACATTGTGCAGGGATGAGTTATGGATTGAAAAAGTGATCATGCTGTTTTGGGCCAAATGGAAAATGAAAGGAAAAATGAATGACTGCGATTATTGAGAACGTCTTTGGTGAGAATCTGCACAGTACACACATATATGGTCTGCAGTGCACTTGTGTAAAACTGATAGCACCATTTTATGGACACTGTATGGTGGTGATATCAGTAATAGTACATTGGTTTTAGCTAATGATCCGTATGGCGGTATTATCACTACTGTATATGCTGGTAATATTTTGATCTGCTCTGGTGCTATTTGTTTGGTAGGCTAAGTTCCCGTGAAGTGTAGTTGGTGAGTTTTTGATGTCGCAGATTTTCTGCTGCATTTTCCACCTATTTTTGTATCTTTTTGACTGTGATTTTTGGTTAATTTAGTATGTTATGTGTTGAATAAATCTGCTTTAATTTTGATACTTCCTGGTACTCGGCTTTAACAAAGGTTTACTGAAAGATTCATGTGTGGATTTTATGCATTTTGCGTTTTTTACCTATGTATTTTCCTCATCGAATGCAATTCTATAGATAAAATCTGCATATAAATCTCAGCGTAATCACAAGAAAAATGTATCCTGTATATTGTGGATTTCAAACTCACGCACCGCAGGTCATTTTATACAGGGTATAAAAAATCACAGTGGGCATGAAATTTCTATAAATCCCATCAACTTTGTGGGGACTGTAAGAAAATGTGTTTTCTTTGCAGTGAAAATATTCAATGTGAGAACTAAACTATATATCGCAATATTATTATTATGAAATCTGGTTCTTCGCTCCATGCCTGAGTTTGAAACTGATGCTCAGCCTATGGTATTGCCACAATAATTATTGCTAGGCAACTTCCTTTTATAGTGAGATGTCCCTTTAAGATTCCATCACCAGATTCCATTATGACATCACTGATGACAAGTTAACATTCCACCCCAAGATTCCATTATGACATCATAATGCTCCGCCACTACCTAACCAAGTGCTTACTGCCCAGGTGTCATTATTGTCAGTGATTGGCTGCAAAGCTGGTGATATACTGACTGCGCTTGGATTTGTTTGAAATGTCTGACATTTCTTCAGATAAAATTAAGGAGTTGGCACTACTCCAGGGGATTCTTACCACCTATGCCCCTGACAATGTGCTACCAATACCCGATGGCGTCCTCAGCTTCACTTACCGGCTGGTTATGAAGCTAGTGAGAGACTGCCTGACCAAACACCAACAAGGTCGTATAAGCTCAGAATATCTTGAGCATTTACAGATGAACATCAGGACATCAGTACAACAGGTAACAGACAATCTGGGCAAAGCATCTAAAACAACAATGGATAATATTCATAAAATACAAGCTGGGGAGGGGGGCGGTGATAGCGTGGGCCTGCGTGCTCTACAATGCCAGGGCTGAATTTTACTCCCAGTCCACCCTGGTCACAATATGAAGAAAAAGTAAATGTTTACACATGTAAAGAATATTTAGCATCCAAAACCTGGTTAAAATGATTTTTTGGGGAAAGACGGATATAAAAGCCTCATAAGAAGAGCAAAGCCATGGTTTTCCCTCTTTCCTTGATTCTGGTTCTGATGCTCAACCCATAATGTTGCCACTTTAATTGTTACTAGAATGTTGCTAGGCAACTTCCCTTTATGGTGAGATGCCCCTTTAACCCCTTCACCACCTTATGATTTTCCATTTTATGTGCTTTCGTTTTTTTGCTCCTCTTCTTCTCAGAGCCAGAACATTTTTTACCATCAATATAGCTTATGAGGTCTTGTTTATTGCAGGCCGAGTTGTTGTTTTAAATGACACCATAGATTACATATATTGTACTTGAAAACGGGGAAAAAATTTCAAGTGCTGTGAAATTGCAAAACAGTGCAATTCCACAAATTTTTTTAATTTAAAATGTTTACTAAATGCTAAAACTGACCTGGTAATATGATTCTACAGACAGTACGCGAATGCAGATACCAAACATGTATAGGTTCTTTTTTTAATTAAGTGGTGGGAAAAACATCTGAACGCCGGCCATGAGTCTGTGTTCCTAAAAGAAGATCAATGGACAGGCACACTGGTCTTCTGCAGACCCCTGGCTTTTATGATAACCCATCGCAACCCCAGAATCATGTGACAAGGGCGCTGATGAGCGAGACTTGTGACATGGTTTCGGTCAGCACGTCTGATATGCAGTTGTCAGTGATTGACAGCAGCATATAAGTGGTTGACAGCCAAAATCCATCTGCATCTATTTGCAGGACATGACAGCTGATCACATCAGCTGTCATGTACGGGTAGAGATGCGGGCTCTGGTGCTGCCTAAAAAAGACAGGGACACAACCATGGATGTAACTATACTTTCAAAATTGTAACTGGGTAAGATTCCATCCTGGGATTCCATGATGACATCACTGATGACATGTTAACATTCCACCACAAGATTCCATTATGACATCATAATGCACCACCACTACCTATCCAAGTGCTTACTGCCCAGGTGTCATTGTTGTCAGTGATTGGCTATGAAGCTGGTGATATACTGACTGCACTTGGATTTTTTTTAAATGTCTGGAATTTCTTCAGATAAACTTGAGGAGTTGGAACTACTCCAGGGGATTCTTGCCATCTATGCCCCTGCCCTTGTGCTACCACTACCCGATGGCGTCCTCAGCTTCACTTACCGGCTGGTTATGAAGCTAGTGAGAGACTGCCTGACCAAACACCAACAAGGTCTTATAAGCTCAGAATATCTTGAGCATTTACAGATGAACATCAGGACATTAGTACAACAGGTAACAGACAATCTGGGCAAAGCATGTAACAATAATAATGAATGATATTCACAGCACATGAAACAATAATGAATAATATTTATAAAATACAAGTTTATTTACATGAAATATGTAGTTTGGCCAAGAGCAATATAATTTATAGCTTATAAGAAATATCCATATATGTATTAATTGTAGCTGTAGATTGCACTAGTAAAATGGTGACATAAATAGCGTCCTATATTCTCTACTTTCTCTCATGATTTTCCTTTTTTGTTTATTTCCATTTTTATAGGCTGAAGAAAGATCCCAATATGGAGATTTGGCCTTTTTTAAACAATTGGCCCAACATTTCCTGTATGTACTAGAGTTTATTGCCCGCCCACTGAAGCATTTGGTAAGAATCCGTCATCTTCTATATCTCATGTCGTTTTATCTTCACAATCTTCCTTCTTGTAAATGCTGCAGTTCTGGTAATAGATATTATTGGAGAACTGTTGTATATACAAGTCCCTTATATATTAATGTGGATTTACTGGGCGGAGCGGCCGTGTATATTCCCCGCAATTATGTTAATCCAGGTTTAGTCCGTTCTGTCTTTTGTGTACTGTAATTTAGTATTTGTGAGTTGTTATATTAATTGCACATATTATATCCATCAGGAAACACCGGCCGGTGACTCCAAAGAGGGGCAACACCGAAATATCGCTGACCCCAATACCAGTGAGCCAGGGCTAAAAAGTGATCTGATTGAAGGTAAGCTGATCATCTCGCATTCCTACAAACATTAATATTATGGAGACACCAGAGAATATATAAATTTACTCTTCATCCTCTGTATGAGGCCGGTGACGGCTCCTGAACCTCCTATAGACTGTAATAGAGAGGGCTCATGCAATTCTGAAAACCCCTCCGGTTCTCTCTTCTGGGATCTTTTCAGCCCCAAAATGCACAGAGGACCTCACAGGGTCCTCATCCAAGTCACTGTCAGATCCCGAACAATCACACATTTATGGCAGAGTATATCTATCTATGGATGTGCCATAAGTATATACAGTATGTGCAGAATATCCATATAACTAGTATTATACCATTTATTTGTCTTTCCTTTCTTATATCGATGTGTTATATATTAAGTTCTGATATCGTCTAATACATGATGTCTCATTATTTTATCATTATATTAGAGACAACTGAGCCGGCAACTGCTGATGGTGGAATATCTGAGACACCAGAGATCCCCGAATCTGCCAGTGTAAGTACCAGAGAAAACATCTGTATATCATCAGATAACGGGGTATGAATTACACATCACATGTTACACCCCATAGTACAGTGGGTTAACTCTATTCTTATTGTAGATTGGACCTATTATTATTATTCCTGTCTCCTCTGTGTGATGTCCCTTACCATCCCCTCCAGTACAATGATACATGTGTATGGAGGATATCCCTATAATATAATAGTGTCTGGGGAGCGTCCTGCTGGTATCATGTCCTCTACATCTGCTGCAGTGTAATCAGCGGGGACATAATGTAGAGAAGTTCCTGCATCTGCAGCTTTTATCTTCCTGCAACTTTTATGTCTCATTGTCATTTCTTATTCTTCTAGGCCGTGATCAGATCATTGACCCCTATGAGAAAACCAAGTAAGAGCGACTATACCCAGATCAAAGAGATCAGCAGTGGAGGTTTTGGGTGAGCGTTATGTATAATCTACATTTTTCCCAAACTCCTTATGATGGTGCCTCAGTCTATATGTCCTGCCTTAGGGAAATTCCTGTATATGAGTCCACATCTAAATGTTACTGTATTCCAAGATGTGTAACATTTTTATTTTTTCATCCCATAGAGCTTTGTAAGGACTTGTTTTTTGTGTGTCGAGCTGTTGTTATCGGTACCACTTTGCACTAGATCTAATCTACATCTAGTCATCTACTCCACATCTATTTGTCCCGATTCAGCTCAGTTATGATGTGATATGTATGAAAACCTCCCATAAGGACTCATACTCACTTGCGAGAGACTCGCACTATTCTGGTGCCAGTGTCACATGGAAACCTGGCACAGCCGCCGGCATTGGGACTGGAGTGTGCGGCTACATGTATCTCTATGCAGCCGCACGCTCTGTTCCCAGTGCCAGTGGCAGTGCCGGGTTTTCATGCGAGAGACTAGCACGAGAATCATGCGAGTCTCTCGTAAGTGAGTATGAGCCCTAAGTGATCATTTATGCTGAGTAATTTTGTGTATTTCCAGACATTGGTTTCTAGTGACGGCCATACATCTAGTATTAACTATTAGTGATGAGCGAGTATACTTGTTACTCGTGATTTCCGAGCATGCTCGGGTGTTCTCTGAGTATTTTGGCATGCTCGGAGATTTAGTTTGTGTCGCCGTAGCTGCATGATTTGCGGCTCCTAGACAGCCTGAATACATGTGGGGATTTCCTAACAAACAGGCATTCCTCCTCACGTGTATTCAGGCTGTCTAGCAGTCGCAAATCATGCAGCTGCGGTGACACAAACTAAATCTCCGAGCACGCCAAAATAATCAGAGAACACCCGAGCATGCTCGGAAAACTCAAGTAACGAGCATACTCGCTCATCACTATTAATCACTATTAACTATTAGGACAGAAGATCATTTGACATATTGACAGACTGTTAGTAAGAATTCTGTATAAATTATGGATTTTTCTCCTCTACAGGGCCGTCCACTTAGTGCGTCATAAAGACACAAACAAGGTATTCGCCATGAAGAAACAAGCAAGGAGTAACCTGGAGGATCCAAAGTATCTTGAAATGGCCTATCAGGAAAGGGACATCGCAATATTCGCTGATTGTCCCTTTGTTGTCTCCACGTTTTGTTCCTTCCCAACTAAACGACATCTGTGTATGGTCATGGACTTTGAAGCAGGTAAGACATATCCATTGTATCTCTATCCAGCCCATATCTGCTTAAACATATAAAGCTACCAATGTATTTATATTTCATTAATCTACATGCTCAGAAGAACAGTTTAGGAAGGTTACATCTTTCTGACAGATAATAATTTTCATTGCTTCTTATTGCATTTTTTTCTGATGTTGGGGCAACAAAAACACTGCAATTCCATCTGAGTTTATTTGTTTTTTTATTATTTATTTTGAATGGAGAAAAAGTGATGTTTATATAAAATTTTCTTTCCCCAAATATTTTTGTTATTTTATTTTTTAGTCTCCATAAGGGACCTGAACTTGCGATTATATAATCGTAATTACTATGTACTGCAATATGGGCATTGCAGAATATGGTGAAAATCTTGGTCCACTATGAAGCCAAGCTATACACTGACCTTCACAGAAGTACCATAGTGGCAAGGATAGTAGTCTTCCGCAGACACTCAGCAGCCATAGCAAACCACTGACATGGAATGGGGGCGATGAGTGCTTAGAGCAGCTCACCTCCAGGTCACCTGCTGTAAATGCCGCTGTCAGAGATTGACAGTGCAATGTACGAGTTTACCAGCAGGGGGCAGATCTCAGCTCTCTTTTTGTATAGGATTACTCTGCAGTATACAGTATACGCTCTACATCACACAGTGTATCTCTATGATTGACTCCCTGCCCCAATGTCTCAGCTTATTTCTCATTCACACTCATCATGTGTAATTTACATTATAACAAACCCTCACCTGTCATATTTGCTTTCTGCTCTAGGAGGAGACTGTGGCAGTCTCTTAAAGTTATATGGTCGCTTATCCCTCGCCTGGGCCCGCAGGTACCTTGCAGAAACGGTTGTTGCTGTGGAATATCTGCACAGCTATGGTGTGGTTCATAGAGACCTGAAGCCTGGAAAGTAAGTGAGCGCTGCAGTATAATAAAGGGAGAGACAGTTATAGTTTGGTATACAGTCTATGGGTTATTACTTAGGGCTGACAATATCTTTTCTTTTACAGCCTCATGATATCATCAACTGGACATATCAAAGTCACCGATTTTGGTATTTCAAAACTCGGACTCATGAGACCAACATCAGACATTTACAAGGCTCAAACTGAAGACATCACCAGAGAGTTTCCTGATGATGGGGTTAGCTATACATAAAAAACTTATTCTTTACAGATCTGATCTATTTCTGCTTCTCGGATATTTTCTCACATAGAAAACTTTTCCACTGATATTATTTGTCACAGTTATTTTCATTGATCATCTTCTTATTGTTCTGTTGGTTTTCAGATGATTGGTACATTGCATTATATAGCCCCAGAAGTCATCTTAGGGGAGCGCTACGGAAGGCCTATTGACTGGTGGTCACTAGGGATCATCATGTATAAATTTCTTACTGGCGATGTGCCATTTAAAGGAAGATACAAAAGTATTATTTTTAACAGTATCACCACAGGTAAGTAAAATATTCTGAATGCTGTGTGATGCCACAGTAATTTGGTTCAGTTGTTATGTTCATTCTTTGGTTTAGTTACTTGTTGCTTTTGATGAGTTTTTTTAAATGATAGTAAATGTAGAGACTTTCTTTTCTGTAATATTTACTTTTTACATAACAGATAACATCACTTTGAAATTTAAAAAGCATGCTCTTCATCCCAAAGCTCAAAGCATCATTACTCAGCTACTCATAAAAGATCCAACACATAGACTCGGGACAGGTAATATATATAGTAGTATTAATAATGACTTATAGCTCCTCTGTGACCTGACAAATAGATCATTTCCATGAGGATCAACACTGAGGTCTCTGCGTTATCTTCTTGTCCATTCCCCATTCTTCATGCCATGACTTACAGTATATTTTGGATCTGCTATATCTTCAGTTTAGATTAACTTAAAATGTACAGTCTTCCTAACATTGTCTGGATCACTTTTTTCTTGTCTTCCGTTTCCAGGAGGAGCAAATGAAATCAAGAGTCATCCATTCCTGAGTGAGTTAGACTTTGAGAACCTTCAAAATATGCCAACGTTAAGGCCAGATATTACATCAGAGGAGGACACCCGCTACTTTCCCAGTAAGTAGAATGAGACGTCATCTGGTTAAAGTTGCCGTTTGTCTTGTCTTTTATTTTATGTGACAATATGTTCCCATCATTATTAGTAATAACTTGGTGACTGTCTGTGATTATATTAATAATCTTTGATAATACTTGTACTTTGTAGCTGGCATTAAGAGACCCAAACATATGGATTCAGATGAGGATGACACAAGTGAGGAGGTCAGTGATTGGCCAGAAAGTCTAAACTATGTATCATCTTCTCAAAGACTTTCTAAGGTAAGTATATCATCAGTAAATCCACAAAACTATAACTAAAATAGTATGAAAATACTATATATATATATAATTAATTTTACTCTGTGTATTTTAGCTATATGACCCCAATACCATGATGATGAGAGATGAAGACCATGAGCCATCTCCAGATTGCTCTCTAGAGACCAGCACAAAACACTCAGACGTGTGAGTAGATTATTACAGGGTATAGTACTGACATATCTTCAGAATACCAAATACAAGACGCATATGACACAATACTAAATCCAGAACTCACCGCCCCCATGATTGATCATCACTGTAATGTCTGGCTTGTGATAACGCTGGTGATAACAGTTGATCATTATGACCAGCCTTTCATTTCAATTTCATTAAAGCCCTTTATTACTAGTTATTCTTCATTCTTGCTGACAGAAGGCAGTCCTGTGCAAGGTATACCCTTCATTTTGGCCAAGTGTCCTAATTGCCCATAAAAAAGGAGTCTTTTTATTTTTCATTGCTTTCACTTGTAATTTATTTTTTTTCTACTAAACAGGCAGAAAGAATCTTCTCCAACTGGAAATGATGGTGATAATCAGTGCTTCACTACTGAAAACAAGTCACCCTCTCCCATATTGCCAGGTATGTGCAGGTCTATAGGACATCTTGTTGTCGTCACTGATCATAAGGTGTAATGTAAATGTTACATGAGGGCTCAGAAAATCACTGCTTTTTTGTGCCTTTAAAATAATCAACAATCCAACACTTTACTGTATAAAATTCTCACTCTTATGTGCTGCGCATTAAAAGGTATAAGGGGCCATACAGTCTGGTGCCTGATACTGATCACGAATGCTCTGCCCATGGTTCAGTCAGGCCCCAAACTAACCCTATATATACCCTTAATGTGCCACAGATGTTTTAACCCCTTAACTCCCGAAGCTTTTTTCCGATTTTGCATTTTCGTTTTTCTTTCCCCTTCTTTCCAGAGCCATAAGTTTTTTTATTTTTAGGTCAATATTGCCGTGTGAGGGCTTATTTTTTGTGGGACGAGTTGTACTCTTGAACAATACCTTTGGTTTTACCATGTCGTGTAACAGAAAACAGGAAAAAAAATTCAAAGTGCAGTAAAATTGCAAAATAAATGCAATCCCACACTTAATTTTTGATTGGCTTTTTTGCTAGGTTCACTAAATGCTAAAACTGACCTGTGATTTTGATTCTCCAGGTCATTACGAGTTCATAGACACCAAATATGTCTAGGTTCTTTTTTATCTAAGTGGTGAAGAAAAATTCCAAACTTTGCAAAAAAAAAAATTGCGCCCTTTTCTGAGACCCGTAGCCTCTCCACTTTTTGGGATCTCTGGTTGGGCGAGGATTTATTTTTTGCACGCCGAGCTGACGTTTTTAATGATAACACTTTTATACAGATACGTTCTTTTGATCGCCTGTTATTTCATGTTAATGCAATATCGCGGCGACCAAAAAAACTTAATTATGGCGTTTCTATTAGTTTTCTCGCTCAGCCGTTTGGCGATAGGGTTAATCTTTTTTTTATTGATAGATCGGGTGATTCTGTACACAGCAATACCAAATATGTGTAGGTTTGATTTTTTTTATTGTTTAATTTTGAATGAGGCGAAAGAGGGGGGATTTAAACTTTTGTTTTTTTATATTTTTTAAAAACATTTTTTTATTTTTGCATTACTCCATGGGAGGCTAAAAACTGCCATAAATCAATCGCCTCTGCTACATAGAGGAGATGCATAGATCCCCTCTATGTAGCAGAATTATAGGTGTGCTATGAACGCCGACCACAGGGTTGAGCTCATAGCAATCCGGCATCAGCAACCATAAAGATATGACTCTAATCTTATAGGAGTTTTTCATTGACTTGTTTTTCTTAATTTTTTGTATGATTTTCCAGTTGATACGAAAAATACATCTGCACTAAAACTGGAAGAGCAAAAACCAGAAATAGTAGTAAAGACAGAACCTAGCAGAGGTAAGTGTGACAATAAGGTCTATGTGGTCTGATGTCGGCGACTGAGAATAATTCACAAGGAGGATATATTATATGTTACTTTTTTACATGAATTTCCAGTTGAGACAATAAATACATCTGCATTAAACCTGGGAGAAGATCAAGACCCAAAAATAGTCCCAGAGACAGAACCGAGCAGAGGTAAGTGTGACAATAAGGTCTTTGTTGTCTGATGTCGGCGACAGAATAATTCACGAGCAGGATATATTATGTGTCAATGGAGAGATTTTCACATCTACGACTGACAATGATCACTGACTTGTTTTTCTTACTTTTTTATATGAATTTCAAGATGAGACAAAAAATACCTCTGCATTAAACCTGGGAGAAGATCAAGACCCAGAAATAGTCCCAGAGACAGAACCTAGCAGAGGTAAGTGTGACAATTAGGTCTATGTGGTCTGATGTCGGAGACTGAGAATAATTGAGGAGGAGGATATATTATATGTCAATGTGGGATTTTCACATCAAGGACTGACAATGATTATTGACTTGTTTTTCTTACTTTTTTATATAATTTTCCAGTTGAGGCAAAAAATACATCTGCTTTAAAACTGGGAGAAGAGCAAGACCCAGAAATACTTGCAGAGACAGAGCCTAGCAGAGGTAAGTGTGACAATAAGGTCTATGTGGTCTGATGTCGGCGACTGAGAATAATTCACGAGGAGGATATATTATATGTAAAACGAAAAAAGTGGTTTGGTACCGTGTTAGCCAGTAGAAAAAAATATATAAAGTGCTCTCAGTGAGAGAAACAAAATAGGAATCTTGTGGGTATGATACCTTTTAATGGCTAACAAATAATAGTGAATGTTGTTACAAAGCAAGCTTTCGGGACTGCTTACGTCCCTTCATCAAGCTGATAAGCTGCTGATATGCATATCAGCCTGATTAAGGGACGTAAGCAGTCCCGAAAGCTTGCTTTGTAACAACATTTACTATTATTTGTTAGCCATTAAAAGGTATCATACCCACAAGATTCCTATTTTGTTTCTCTCACTGAGAGCACTTTATATATATTATATGTAGTGATGAGCGAATGTGCTCTTTACTCGAGTTTTCTGAACATGTTTGAGTGTTCCCTGAGTAGTTTCGGCATGCTCGGAAATCAAGTTTTATTCCCCGCAGCTGCATGATTTGAGACTGCTAGAGAGCCTGAATTCATGTGAGGATTTCCGAAAAAACTGGCAATCCCCACATGTATTCAGGCTGTCTAGAAGCTGCAAATCATGCAGCTGCGGGGACTAAAACTTAATTCATGAGCACGATCAAAATGCTCGGAAAACTCGAGTAACGAACACACTCGCTCATCACTATATGTCAATGGTGGGATTTTCACATCTATGACTGACAATAATCATTGACTTGTTTTTCTTACTTTTTTATATGAATTTCCAGTTGAGGCGAAAAATACCTCTGCATTAAAACTGGGAGAAGATCAAGACCCAGAAATAGTAGCAGAGACAGAACCTAGTAGAGGTAAGTGTGACAATAAGGTCTATGTTGTCTGATGTCGGCAACTGAGAATAATTCATGAGGAGGATATATTATATGTAGTGATAAGCGAGTGTGCTCTTTACTCGAGTTTTCCGAACATGCTCGGGTGTTCTCTGAGTATTTTGGGCGTGCTCGGAAATCCAGTTTTAGTCCCCGCAGCTGCATGATTTGAGACTGCTAGAGAGCCTGAATACATGTGGGGATTTCCAAAAAAACATGCAATCATCCCCGCATGTATTCAGGCTGTCTAGCAGCTGCAAACCATGCAGCTGCAGGGACTAAAATTTAATTTCCGAGCACGCCCAAAATACTCGGAGAGCACCCGGAGAACACCTGAGAATGCTTGGAAAACTCAAGTAACGAGCACAATCGCTCATCACTACATATAATATATCCTTCTCGGGAATTATTCTCAGTCACCGACATCAGACAGTCAGTCCCCGCAGCTGCATGATTTGCGGCTGACAGCCTGAATACATGTGGCGATTGCTTGTTCTTTAGCAAAAATCCCCACATGTATTCAGGCGTTCCAGCAGCCGCAAATCATGCAGCTGCGAGGACTAAAACTTAGTTCACGAGTATGCTCAAAATACTTGGAGAACACCTGAGCATGCTCGGAAAGCTCCAGTAACAAGCACACTCACCCATCACTATATGTCTATGGTGGGATTTTCACATTGATGACTGACAATGATCAATGACTTGTTTTTCTTACTTTTTTACCTGAATTTCCAGTTGATACGAAAAATACATCTGCACTAAAACTGGAAGAGCAAAAACCAGAAATAGTAGTAAAGACAGAACCTAGCAGAGGTAAGTGTGACAATAAGGTCTATGTTGTCTGATGTTGGCGACTGAGAATAATTCCCGAGGAGGATATATTATATATCAATGGTGGGATTTTCACATCTATGACTGACAATGATCATTGACTTGTTTTTCTTACTTTTTTACATGAATTTCAAGATAAGACAAAAAATACATCTGCATTAAAACTGGAAGAAGATCAAGACCCAGAAATAGTCCCAGAGACAGAACCTAGCAGAGGTAAGTGTGACAATAAGGTCAATGTTGTCTGATGTCGGCGATTGAGAATTAGTCACAAGGAGGAGATGATAACTCCCAATTATACGATTGCCACATGTATGATGACTGACAATGATCATTGACTTGTTTTTCTTACTTTTTTACATGAACTTCAAGATGAGACAAAAAATACATCTGCATTAAAACTGGAAGAAGATCAAGACCCAGAAATAGTCCCAGAGACAGAACCTAGCAGAGGTAAGTGTGACAATAAGGTCTATGTTGTCTGATGTCGGCGATTGAGAAATAGTCACGAGGAGGAGATGTTAACTCCCAGTTATACAATTGCCACATGTATGATGACTGACAATGATCATTGACTTGATTTTTTACTTTTTATATAAATTTCTAGTTGAGAAGAAAAATAACTCTGCAATAAAACTGGTAGAAGATCAAAATGCCAAAATAGTAGAAGAGCGAGAACCTAGAAGACGTAAGTGTGATAATAAGGCCTATGTTGATTGATGTTGGCCAGTGAGAATAATTCATGTGGAGAAGATGTTTTCTGTCAGTGGTGGGATTGTCACATGTATGATGAGTGACAATGATCCTGTTCCTCTGCACGGAAAAGATTTCTCTACCGTCCTGCCACAATGACACCAAAGCAGTATCCTCTAATATGGAGTCCCATTACTTACATTAGTTTTATATCTCTTCTCAAAGGTTCCATCTTCCGCCGGATTATATCATCCTGCCGGCGTGGAATATCCAGGGCCGCTCGCAGCATCAGTAGATGCATTTGTCCAATCTGTCCTTAGGGCACCATATACATCTAGTACAGCAAGTCCATCATCAAAGCTGTACTTGGGCAGCACGGTGGCTCAGTGGTTATCAGTGTTGCTTTGCAGCACTGGGATCCTGGGTTTAAATGTCACTAAGGAAAACATCTGCAAGGAGTTTGTATGTTCTCCCCGTGTTTGCGTGGGTTTCCTCCGGGTACTCCGGTTTCCTCCCACACTCCAAAGACATACTGATAGGGAATTCCCAATTTAAAAAAATTAAATAAAAATTCTGAATTAATTAATATTCCTTTGTAATAGAATATTTCTGAAATATATGGCATACCAATACTGTACGTCATACATGTTTGAAGAATCCTCATGAAGTTTTGCTTTTTTCACTAAACGTGTATGTACTTTAGTGTGGTGGGGTAATATACTTCCCAACTGCCGTCTTCTCTGAGATCAAGCTCTGTCCGGCTCCTGTTTTGTGTGATGTCATAGATACATAGCTACATACATAGGTTGAAAAAAGACCTAGGTCCATCAAGTTTAACCTTTCTCCACCAATTGTCCATTTTGTCACTAAATTAAATATAGCCCACAATGTTATGTGTATTGAGGAAATCATCCAGCCCTGGTTAAAAGCTGTTGTAGTGTCTGCTATTAGTAGTTCTTGTAGTTGGGCATTCCATAGTGTGACTGCTCTAACTGTAAATAACCCTTTCCTATTTAGCTGTCAGAATCGCCTGTCATCGCTCTTCAGACTCTTCGGCTTACTCTATGCTCTCGGTGTGAGCAAGAAGTCTCTTCTATAATGCAAGTCTATGGGGCCTTGTTCGGACGCTCCATAGGCTTATATTGTTAAGGGGAACCTGTCACCTCGTTTTTCAGCTATAAGCTGCGGCCACTGCCTTTCGGGGCTTATCAACAGCATTCTAGAATGCTGTAGAAAGGCAGTGGCCGCAGCTTATAGCTGAAATAATAATAATAATAATATAATAATAAATTTTTAGATAGAGAAAGGCACCGCGCTCACAGGACGATTCAAAGATGATAACGTAATGCTGTAATGCTGTAGATAAGCCCCTGATGAAACCTGAAAAATAAGAAAAACATGTTAGATTATACTCACCAGGGGGGGTGGGTGTCGTGGTCCGGTGCCTCCCATCTTCATACGATGATGTCCTCCTCCTTGCTTCTGTTGAGGGTATTGTAAAGTACTGCAGTGCGCAGGCACCAGGAAAGGTCAGAGAGGTTCGGCGCCTGTGCACTGCAGTACTCTGCTCTGCCCTCAACAGGGCCGATAAAGTATGCATGCGTCATCATATGAAGATGGGAGGTGCCGGATGTTACGGCGACACCCATTGGACCAGACACCAGGGTGAGTATAATCTAACTCTTTTTTCTTATCTTTCAGGTTTCCCCAGGGGCTTATCTACAGCATTACAAAATGCTGTAGATGAGCCCCTGATGGTGGTGGCTGCAGCTGATAGGCCAAAAATGGGGTGACAGATCCCATTTAAATTCCGCGCCAATATCGCTGATTGCGGCAAATCCGTGCGTGCAGGAGATGACCCGAGGCAACCGTCGGGAGATCAGCGGCTAACGCAGCATATCGCCTGGCGGTGGCGTGCGTCGTTCGAAATCCGTGCCAATTCGCGGCCGGACTGCGCCTGTAGCTGATCGGTCGCGTCTGGCCGGCCGCGACCAATCAGCAACGCGGGATTTCCATTGCAAACAGACAGACAAAATTAGACGATTATATAGTAGATGGCTCCATTAACACAAACATCGGAAAACGTTTTTCTAGGGCTTCAGCTGCAAGCCCCCAACCATAGACAAAGACACAATGTGAACTTAGATCAAGTTCAGCAGCGTAGCTAGCAGGGGGGCACAGGGTGCAGTCGCCCCGGGCCCCTTGATCTGAGGGGCCCATCCAGAGCTTCTGCCACTGTTAACCATGTCAGCGTGCGCAGCTCACTGATGTAGCTAAGCTGCACTGTAGATGCAGGGAGATTATAGCTTTAAGCTTCCTCCAGCGAACTGCAGACATGCCCACACTGCTCCTGTGTGTCTGCAGGAGAGAGGTCACCACACAGCACCAGCTTCTTCACCTGGACAGGAGCAGGACAAGACGGTGCTGTGAGTAAGAACTCGGGGGCCCTGAGGGGTCTGTGCAGTGAGGAGGGGGGAGGACGCTGCTCACCTCCTGACAAATCCTGGATGGTTTATTTTCTTGTATCTGAGGCACAGTAGATTTATGGCGGCTGCTTGAACTCTTATACAGCTCAGAAGATGTCTCTGTCAGTGCAAATCAGCTGCCATAAATCTCACTGTGCCTCAGAGCCACTGACATGAGTGATATCATAATGGTATATATGGTATATAAATGTAAAAATCTAAAGTAGTAAAAACTGAAGGCAGTAGTCTATTGACAAAATTAAGAAATAGTGTTTTAATAGCTCATTGGGGCTCAGCAATGTTTCAGTTTACTGAGAACCTTTTTCCAGGAGAATCAAAACTCTGGTTTTTTTCATTTTGTCTAAGCGGTGTGCTACTTTCATTTTTGCTGCTATATTGAAGATCGGTAAATGCCTGGAATGTTTGGCAGCCGTATATTTCATATATCTCTACATATATGTATATATGCAGTATACATACACCCCCCCCCCCCCCGTGACTTGGTCCTGTAGCCGGGGTGAGGGTCCTATCATCTCATATTGTAAATCCAGGGTGGCAAACATGAAAAGCCAATTACGGTATATAACTTTTTACTAAAAAAAATAATCCCCACAAAGTTGAGGATGAATATATATGATAAAGAGCCAAATAGAAGAAAATACAAACAGCCAGCAGGTGCGTATAGCTGATCACATATAGACCCCTGAACATATACTCAGTCTGGACAAGACCCCCCCAAAGGCAGAAAGGGGAATAAAAGAGAAGACATACCAGGGTGCACTTTTCTTCTTTACATGAGTAATATTTTACCTCCCTCTCTTCTAAATCCCTCTTTCTTTCTCCCTCTTTGGGGTCTTGTTCAGCCAAGAATATTTCTTTTAGGGTCACCTGGGTACATTCAGGGAGCTATACCCATATCCTGGACTCTATACGCACCCACTGGCTGTTTATATTTTCTTCTATTTAGTTCTTTGTCATATATATCAGGACTGTGCAGGTGTAGCTCACAGACAGGGACTGACAGAGACCAGAATCAGAGGCATGGGAGCTACAGCGGGGGCCATTATACAGTGTTAGAGCTAATTCGAGGGTCATAATCCAGCGGATGAGCTAATGCGGGAGTCAGTATATAGCATGAGAGCTAATGCAGGGGCCATTATACAGTATGGGAGCTGGTGTGAGGCCAGTATAGAGCGTGAGAGCTAATGCAGGGGTCATTATACAGTATGGGAGCTAGTGTGGGGCCAGTATAGAGCGTGAGCGCTAATGCAGGGGCCATTATACAGTATGGGAGCTAATGTGGGGGCCATTATACAGTACAGTTTAAAGTCTACTGTGGGGGCTGTCATACAGTATGGGGGCCTATATACAGTGTGGGAGCTACTGTGGGGGCCATCATACAGTATGGGGGTCTATATACAGTGTGGGAGCTACTGTGGGGGCCATCACACAATATGGGGGTCTATATACAGTGTGGGAGCTACTGTGGGGGCCATCATACAGTATGGAGGTCTATATACAGTGTGGGAGCTACTTTGGGGGCCATCATACAGTATGGGGGTCTATATACAGCGTGGGAGCTACTGTGGGGGCCATCATACAGTATGGGGGTCTTTATACAGTGTGAGAGCTACTGTGAGGGCACAAGAGACATTCTGCTATGTAAAGGGCACAATAGTGGCATTATTATGTGAGGCAGTTAGAGGATTCCTGCGCTTGTACCACACAGCAGGTGCATTAATAGGGACACATATGGCAGCAGCAGCTCAGTATTGGGGTATCAGGTACAATAGTAGGGACACATACGGCAGCAGCGGCTCAGTATTGGGGTATCAGGTACAATAGTAGGGACACATACGGCAGCAGCGGTCAGTATTGGGGTATCAGGTGCAGTAATAGGGACACATACGGCAGCAGTGGCTCAGTATTGGGGTATCAGGTACAATAGTAGGGACACATATGGCAGCAGCGGTTCAGTATTAGGGTATCAGGTGCAGCAATAGGGACACATACGGCAGCAGCGGCTCAGTATTGGGGTATCAGGTACAATAGTAGGGACACATACCCCAATGCTGAGCCACTGCTGCCGTATCAGGTACAATAGTAGGGACACATACGGCAGCAACGGCTCAGTATTGGGTGAGTAGTTTGTGCAGGTTGGAGATAGATGGGTACTAAGCTGGAAATGTGAGAAGTCAAATGTGTCTTTGTTGTATTCTCTGCAGATGAGTCCTGGCTGGAGAAGTAGACATGTCGGTCTGAGTAAAGTGTAAAAGTGAATGATTATCAGAAAGAACGGGGCCTGTAAGTTATCATATGTAACTGTATAGTAAACTCTTGTATATGCTGCAGGACTGGTATCTACCACTATGAGATCACCATATGGCGGTAATATCAGTATTGTTTTTTGTATAGAGATTTGTTTCAGTTACAGCGCGGTCATCTGCTGAGGTTCTCCTATACTCACGACTAGAGTGTGCCAACCTGAGTTGTAATCAGGGTTACCGGTTGGGAGCCCACTCAGATTTTTTCGCCCCCCCCAAGCCGAACCCCTAGCTACGCTTCTGATCAAGTTATTAAGTTATAGCCATCAAGAAGAAAGAAAAAAAATGGATCCAGCTCACTGCTTGTAGTCCAAATGGAGATCCTAAAAAATACCTTTTAAATAGTCTGTGGTCTGGCGCATGGATCGAGATACATACCAGGCTGGCTCCATAGTCAAATAGCTTCAAAAAGTAGTAGTATATGTAATTACTGCTATCTCCTGCCAAATTCCTTAGTGAGGAGTGCCGAACCTTTATTCAGGTTATTTTTTAACGCAGAATGCTTAAGACAACGAATAGGTTAAAAAAAACACACTATGCCAATAATAGTTATTCCATGTTCTTGTATGGACCTTGAGAATATATCCATGTCAGAAGGAGCAGACATCAGAAGGGTCGGAGGTTGATCATAGAACTTTGCTTTACCTTATTGACTTAACGGAGTCCAAAACATGAACCGATTGGCTTTATTGGGGAATGCACAGTTCACAGCTGAGAAACACACAATATAGGAGATTGTGATCTGTGCGTTTCTAGTCTCCTATGGCTGCAGTATTTGCGGTGTGCAAGTGTCATACCCAAACAGTTACACAGCAGCAAATACTGTATAAACTGGCAGCAGAAAAAAATAAATAAATGTTAAAATCGTGTCATTTTAATAATACATGATTATATAAATCAATGCAAAAATAAAAATGGGAACATTCTTCTTAAGAACCCGTGCTCTACAATGGGCTGCAGGGCTTTGCTACATTGCACAAACAAAAGAGAAGATTCAAATTATCCACAACTTTAATAAAAAAAATTGATACACATATAAAGCATTCACGGAAAGCCTACAAGTGAAGATCATTAACTGGAAAAATACAGTGTTTGTGTATCCATAGTCCAGCATAGTGCAATTATTCGCATGTACTTTTATATCTTGGCCGATTTTGGTTTCAGAGACCTGCTGAAAGTATTGGCAACGTGAAATAATAGTGGTTAGATTTGGCTTGGGGGAAAAAAAAAATTATATACAATTTTTTTTTTAATAATAAAATAGAAGGGACGATTCATTAAGACTGTGCTGTGCAGGCCAGTTTAAGAAGAGGATTGCTGGAGTACAATCCACCCAATTCTGGTGCCGTCAATATACCCCAGTCAGACTCTTTATGCAGGTGGGTGCAGCCATGCCCTGTCCATATTGGCATAGCTGGCTTGTAAAGTAAACTCCAAATGTTGCAAGATTTTTGTGCAACTTCACCAGAATTATGCTGAAAACAGCTTAATAAATCAGGACCCAAAAGGCTTCAAAATAGTGAATAATGAAGTTATTAAAATCTAATAAAGGCTCATTTTAATAGCTTACACATGTAGCAGAATATGAGCACTGAACTGTTACTTGCCAATTACAGGTGGGCTACAGAGAGGTAAAGGGACCCCATCCCATTAGAAGGGAGGTACAGTTTACCATTACCTTTTTTGGGACAGTCACAATAACAGCCCCAATACACGTTAGTTGAAAGCCGGTCGAAGCCACAGATTTTGGGAGGATCGCTTGGCCATCTGATGTGTATGGGCAGCTCCTGGCTCTCCCCCCATAGAAGAGAGAAGGACCGGGCAGGTGGAGTGGCAATGCCTGATACTTTTGTTCTCAAGGGAGATAATCCCAAAATCCCTAGCACTCACAAGTATGTGGAGACGGGAGTGATAGTCTTTGGCCGAACATTCAGCACACGGCTACCCAATGTGTATGGTTAGCTTTTTCCATCTCGTGTAGCTTTACAACTAGAGTTGAGAGAATATGTTCGTAAACCATCACCAAATCCGAGTTTGCCATATTCATGCCTTTTTTTGTACCCTATTCGTGCAGAATTTATGTTTGACGATCAGTCCCGAACATATTCGCTCAACTCTAGACCCATTGACGTTAGGTGAATACTGCAAATACAATATTCGTCGGCGATCGTAATCCGAACCAAATTTTGCAAAATTCTCTCAACTCTTGTCACAACCCCTATCTCCTGTGGCATTGCTTACTCCCAACACTACATTGATAGCTATACGATAGGGATTCATTTTTATAATAGACACTACCTGAATTTTAATGCCAGGTAACAGGAGAATACAAACCATCTTGCAGCAAGAATTCAAACCAAAATTTGTTTGCATAAAGTAAAATATGAAAAAAGCAATTTCACAAAAAAAACAAAACAAAGCAACCTTCATAATGTTGATAATAAATTGGAATATTCAGAAATACAAAAAAAAAAAAAAAAGATACTAGTTTTTCCAATTAAAGAAATTATTGCTGATTTGTATCCCCAGAAACCCTCTTGGCAGTGAACCTGTCAGACACCTGATGTGGGAGTTTTCAAATTAAGCCAGGATCACACATTGCTATGCAGCCGCACGCTCCGCTCCCGAGTGCAGGCGGCAGTTCCGGGTATTATCATGCGAGACTCGTCCAAGTTTCTCGCATGTGTGATCCCGGACTTAAACCAATTGTCGGTGGTAAAACATTTTATTTGCTGCCGATGTGCACAAACAGCAATTGGTGTGAAGAAACCGAGACATTGTTCATAGGACGGCACTTTTTATTGCAGCTTATCCCATTTTACATCAATGAAGCTACAATACTGAGCTAATCCCATGGACACGAGTATCTAATTATCCATTTATTAGATTTGCTGGCGTTTATATTATACTAGCTGAAGAGCCCGGCGTTGCCTGGGCATAGTAACCAACTGTAGTTAGTTATAACAAATTATAATGATTATATTGCACATAAAACCGTGCATCTAATCCTATCCTGTGTGATACTGACTCCTGAGCCGTGTATCTAATCCTATTCTGTGTGATACTGTCTGCTGAGCAGTGTATCTAATACTATTCTGTGTGATACTGTGTGCTGAGCTGCGTATCTAATCCTATCCTGTGTGATACTGTCTGCTGAGCCGTGTATCTATTCCTATCCTGTGTGATACTGACTGCTGAGCTGTGTATCTAATCCTATCCTGTCTGATACTGACTGCTGAGCTGTGTATCTAATCCTATCCTGTGTGATACTGACTGCTGAGCTGTGTATCTAATCCTCTCCTGTGTGATACTGACTGCTGAGCTGTGTATCTAATCCTATCCTGTGTGATACTGACGGCTGAGCTGTGTATTTAATCCTATCCTGTGTGATACTGTCTGCTGAGCCGTGTGTCTAATTCTGTCCTGTGTGATACTGGGCTCCCCCTGCAGTCTGTGTCAGAGGGTGGTCTGTGTTGGCACGGTAATAAATTGTGTTATTTCCAGCTTTACAGAAGGATGATAACACCATAGAAATGATAAGAATAATAGGCCTCAGTTACCACAACTGTTTACAAAGAAAACTGTTGCTGATAGCAACCAATCACAGCTCATTTTTCATCTTTTAAACAGCTCTGGGACAGCGTGGCGAGTTTTGAGTGGCGACTTTTGTGTTTGGACTTTTAGGTGGCGAGGTTGGTGTATGTGTGGTGAAATGTGTGCTGATGGTGGTATATGTGTTGAAGCACGTAGTGTGTGGCGCATTTTGTGTGTGTGTTCATATCCCCGTGTGGAGGAACACACACGGACCCGTTCCTCCCACGTCACCACTGTGACGTAACTACACAGGCACAGCTCTCCGGCGCCCCCTTTGGGGGTGATAAAGGGGGGGTTTATTTACTTTTTTTATTTTGATCACTGTGAGAGTTTATCACAGTGATCAAAATAAATGAACGGAATCTGCCGGCCGGCGGGCGCACTGCGCATGCGCCCGCCATTTTGCAGGATGGCAGCGCCCATGAAGGATCTGGGAGGGACACCGGGACGGACACAGGGACATCGGAGATACTAGGACAGGTGAGGGGGATCAGAAGGCGGGGGAAGTGGAGGGAAGGGGGAGGGGAGCAGATGGTTACGGCAGCGGCAGATCGACGCCGTTAGTCAGTGGTGGGGGCTGATCGCCCCCATCATTTGGTGTGGGGGGGTCGGATCTCGGTTTCCAGCCATGACAGAAGCTATTGCAGCATCAGCCATGGCTGGATTGTAATATTTCACCAAATTTCATTGATGAAATATTACAAATCGCTCTGATTGGCTGTTTCACTTTTAACAGCCAATCAGAGCGATCGTAGCCACGGGGGGGCTAACGCACCCCCCGAGGTGAAGTACAAAGGGTCTTGTGCCTTCAGGTGAGGTGACCTTTCAGTGACCCCAGTCACCCGACCCGCAGGAACGCGATCCTTCCATGACACAGCATATGCGTCACAGGTCAGATTGGCACTGACTTTCAGGATGCATACGCTGTGTCAAAGGTCAGGAAGCGGTTAATCGCATATGGAATCCATGGGATGACTATGTAACTAAGCTAACCAATTGATGTTACGTGCTTCTTTTCTTTCTTTTTTTTTCCCCCCTCCCTGACTTTTTCCCTATGTCTTCCCTGTACCACACCTACTCTTAGATGATGTATTAGATGTTTGACCTAATGTTAGTAGGAGCAGAAGTTCTGAGTACTGTACCACTGGATGAAACTTCTAAAATGTTTTGCATTGTTTTGCATAATATTGCTACAAGTCTACTTGTGTTTATGATGTTATTTGTACAAGAAAATAGAAAATATTTAAAAAATAAACAGTTTAACCCCTTAACGACCACCAATACGCCTTTTAATTGCGGTAGTTAAGGGTACCTAAACCACATCGCCGTTAATTAACAGCGCTGTGGAGAAAGTGTATAGCAACCCCCAGAGTCGGATTTTCTCCGGGGTCTCAGCTGCCGGAGGTAGCCGAGACTCCAAAGAACATGATTCGGGTTGATTTTTACTGACCCCGCTTTTGCCATCGCCGTTATTAACCGTATAACGGCGACCGAAAAAAAAGTCCAATGTGCCATTCAATTTCTCTCTCCTATGATGTGATCGCACATGAGAGGAGAGAGAAATAGGATCCCCAACCCCCCCGGTAGCTCCCGGTGGTCCTCGGCCCTCGTGCTTACCCTCCATGGGTGCCGCCATCTTCTTCTGGGAAGAAAATGGTGGGCGCATGCGCAGTGCGCCCGCCGAGATCTGCCGGCCGGTACCCGGCAACAATAGGGAGATTTTTCCTATTGATTCATTTTGGTCACTGTGATAGACCCTATCACAGTGATCAAAATAAAAAAATAGTAAATAAACCCCCACTTTATCACCCCATAGGTGGGGAAAAATAATGAAATAAAGAAAATATTTTTATTTTCATTTTTCCATTAGGGTTAGTGTTAGCATTAGGGTGGGAATTAGGGTTAGGGTTGGGATTGGCATTAGGATAAGGGTTAGGTTTGGCATTAGGGTTAGGGTTGGGACTAGGGTTAAGAATTAGGGCTAGGGGTGTGTTGGTGTTAGGTTTGTGGTTAGGGTTGTGGTTAGGGTTAGGGTTGTGTTGGGGTTAGGGTTATGGTTAGGGTTGGGATTAGAGTTAGGGGTGTGTTGGGGTTAGGTTTGTGGTTAGAGTTATGATTAGGGTTGGGATTAAGGTTACGGGTGTGTTGGGGTTAGGGTTGTTGTTAGAATTGAGGGGTTTCCACTACTTAGGCACATCACAGGGTCTCTAAACGCGACATGGTGCCACCATTGATTCCAACCAATTTTGCGTTGAAAAAGTCAAATGATGCTCCCTCCCTTCCAAGCCCCGACGTGTGCCCAAACAGTGGTTTACCCCAACATATGGGGAATCAGCGTACTCAAGACAAATTGCACAATAACTTTGGGGGTCTAATTTCTACAGTTACCCTTGGGAAAATTAAAAAATTGGTGGCTAAAAAATCATTTTTGCGGAAAAAAAAATGATTTTTTATTTTCACGGCTGCGTTATAAACTTCTGTGAAGCACTAGGGGGTTCAAAGTGCTCACCACACACCTAGATAAACTCCTTGGGGGGTCTAGTTTCCAAAATGGTGTCACTTGTAGGGGGTTTCCACTGTTTAGGCACATCAAGGGGTCTCCAAACGTGACATGGCGTTTGACCTCAATTCCAGCCAATTCTGCATTGAAAAAGTCAAATGACGTTCCTTCACTTCTGAGCTCTACCGTGCCCCCTAACAGTCATTTACCCCCACATAAGGGGTATCGGCGCACTCAGGACAAATTGCACAACTTTGGGGGTCTAATTTCTCCTGTTACCCTTGTGAAAATAAAAATTCAGGGACAAAAAGATAATTTTTGTAAAAAAATATGATTTTTTATTTTCACGGCTCTGCGTTATAAACTTCTGTGAAGCACTTGGAGGTTCAAAGTGCTCACCACACATCTAGTTAAGTTCCTTAAGGGGTCTAGTTTCCAAAATGGTGTCAATTGTTGGGGGTTTCCACTGTTTAGGCACATCAGGGACTCTACAAACGCGGCATGGCATCCGATTTCAATTCCAGCCAATTCTGCATTGAAAAAGTCAAACGGCGCTCCTTCCATTCCAAGCCCTGCCGTGCGCCCAAACAGTGGTTTACCCCCACATATGGGGTATCACCATATTCAGGAAAAATTGCACAGCAAATTTTGTGTTTTATTTTCTCTTTTTACGCTTGTGAAAATAAAAAAATTGGTTCTGAAATAAAATGTTTGTAAAAAAAAGTTAAATGTTAAATTTTTTCTTCCACGTTGTTCAGTTCCTGTGAAGCACGTAAAGGGTTAATAATCTTCTTGAATGTGGTTTTGAGCACCTTGAGGGGTGCAGTTGTTAGAATGGTGTCACTTTTGTGTATTTTCTGTCATATTGACCTCTCAAAGTGACTTCAAATGTGAGGTGGTCCCTAAAAAAATGGTTTTGCAAATTTTGTTGTAAAAATGTGAAATCGTTGGTCAACTTTTAACCCTTGTAACTTCCTAACAACAAAAATTATGCTACTGTAAAGCAGGAATGTGGGAAATGTTATTTATTAAGTATTTTGTGTAACATATCTCTCTGATTTAAGGGCATAAAAATTCAAAATTTGAAAATTGCAAAATTTTAAAATTTTTTGCCATATTTCCGTTTTTTTCATAAATAAACACAAGTCATTTCGAAGAACATTTACCACTAACGTGAAGTAAAATATGTCATGAAAAACAGTCTCAGAATCGGCGGGATCTGTTAGTGTTCCAAAGTTATAACCTCAAAGTGACAGTCGTCAGAATTGTAAAAATTGGCCTGGTCAGTAAGCTGCAAATTGGCTCAGTCACTAAGGAGTTAAAAAAAGATTACTGTACTTGTCTTTTATTATGTACACTCCTCCTCACATGTAAAGCGCCATGGAATAAATGTCGCTATAATAATAATAATAATACATAATAATAAGACTTTTGGTTTGGCGTTCCAGTGATTTCTACTTATGCTCCTGCTCAGGGGCATTACTATCAGGAGGCAGACTGCAAAATCAGTATCATTACAGGGAGAGAACAGGAGACATATTATTATAAGCTATCACGGGGGTAAGAAGGTACGGCGTCAATATTATTACTATAAAGGGTGAAGGAGAATTATTATAAGGAGGCATGGGGGCATTATTTCTATATGCTGCTGTACTTAGATATAAAGAAATATATGAAAGACATTAGAATGTCTGGGGTAACAATGGACCAAAAGGAATATATGAATGGATAATATCCAAATGTATATATTATATATAAATCTCACAAAATCATATAAATATGACTGGCCATAGATCCCCAAACAATGCATAGGACTGGTAAGAACAGATTGCCAATAATCATACAAAGGAGGGAAGGAAACCAACAAAAATTGCAATCACAAGAGTCCATGTAATGCAAAAAATATATAATTTTTATTAGTCAAGATGAGCAGACAAAGATAGAAGGAGTTAAAAACATCAGTGGACATAACACCCTGCACTGCAGCCCTGATTCATATTGCACAGTGCCCAGCTATATCAGCCATAGAGATAAAGCAGTCACTGCATACATGTATACCCATCACTCTCACTTCTATACACAGAAGTATATGGGCTCAAACATCAGAATGTATACATGAACAAATGTCCAACATACTGTATGTATAATAAAGTGCATAAAGTCTTACAATAAATACCTGTTGGTGATAAGTGGTGATGGATGGCAGCAGCGTCTACAAGAGGCCAGCCCGCCCTCCCCTACGCACGTTTCGGATTACTCCTTTATCAGGGGGCGTGGTAAAGGTTGACCTAAGTGATGTTATAAAGGGAGGAGCCCGGAAATAATGTAATACCTAATAAGGGAAGAGGTGGTGCATCACCATGGTGTCCAAGATGCCAGCATCCGACACAGGAACTCCCAGCACTGGAAACACATTATCATGTGACCAGACGCCGGAGGCACCACGTGTCGGGGACCGACGTGATGAACCAAGAAGGCGTCGCATGTGCAGAGGAGGGGGAGCGGGAACAAGTGACGCGCTACCAGGGAGGTGAAATAGTGTATATGTACAAGGCATGGCAGCCCGCACCCAGACCACGGTGTCCCTGAGGTCTGGCGTGGGATGCACCGCCGACACAAGATATGCAGAAGGGCAACATAATACAATAGAAAGCAGAGTAATACAGAATAGTACAAATACATAAGAAGCAGCACCACCGCACATGCAGCAGTGCCAACAATCAAAAAACATCCTATATGTATCCCACAAGTTTTTATAATAGAAATAGAAACATACCCTTCACTGCATAATATTTAAAGGGGAATGCCATATATATTTTTTGATAGATAATATAAAAAAGATAAGAATTCATATTATATTCACAATTTTCAAGCAATATCAAAATTGATATACAATCATATCACAAAGAAAGATATAATAATATTATATTTAATTATTGCCCACAAAATATATAGAACAGCATTACCAAGATATGATTATATAAGAGACATTATCATACAGTCCTAATTATATATCATTGAAAAAAATAGAAAAATAAATAAAATAAAATAAACAAAATAAAGATATCCAAAAGACATCCCCCCGACTCATCTTCAACCTCGTCAAAGGATCTTCTTCAAACATAGGTATAGGATGGACATAGAAAACAGTAGAAATTAGTCCATCTGTACAAGGGACCGCCACTATCCTGGACTCCGTCCAATGATCTTCATAGATCCACAAAATATCATAAAAATACCTAATACATGAAAAACACAATTAAAAATATAATAAAAACAATAAAAAATAGCAAGGATTAGATCCACCCAATGTCCACCTGGAACAGTAAGGTGGTCACAGGAATGGATCGAAACTCAAATTCTCGTTTAGTCCTTGTGGATATACCGTATTAAGCGTCCAGATCCAGCGAGTCTCAAGTTTACCCAATCTTTGAAACAGATTGCCACCACGAATCCCAATATTTAAGGCATCGATACCCCTCACCTGTAGCACCGTACTGTCACAGTCATGAAAGTTTTTAAAGTGTCGGGGTAACATTTTAAGAGTGAATGCATCCATGTGGCCAGCCGCCACCTGAATCGGAAAAAGAATCACACTTTTCAATGTTGGGACAGGCAACTCAATGTCCACACGGAACACACCCACTCCTATGTGTGAAATTATCCAAAAATGTACCCTTTCTCTCACTTGTATAATGACTACGGGTGAGGTGATTGCACAGATTCTTAGCACGCCTAAATGTAATGACTGGTATATCCAGAATAAATTTGCCAATTATTGGGTCAATTTTCAATATAGGACATGCTTTAGACAAAGCCTGCCTGACCTGCCTAGAATGGGAATGATAATTTGCAATGAAGCATAGCTTCCAGGTCCCTCCATCTTCCTAGCTGATTCCCTATTGTACAGTAGGCCATTTTGGGAAGAATAAATAGCCCTGTTATAGGCTCTTTTGAGTAGATGCCGACTATAGCCACGTTCCAAGAATCTCATTTTTAGCTCCTCTGCTCTTCTCTCAAAATCCTCATTAATAGAGCAAATCCGACAAAGTTGGAGGAACTGACCAATGGGAACAGACCTGACCATGTGATCAGGATGACATAGCGAAGCGTGTAACAACATATTAGTAGAAGTCATCTTCCTAAAAATATCGGTCTGCCCCAGACCATCAGTATCCTGTTAAACAATGACAGAGAGGAACTCAATCTTATCAGCATCGCATGTGAATGTTTAACGTATATTTTGGTTGTTGCTATTCAGGCGACCAATAAACTCCTGTAGTTCCAGAGTAGTACAGAGTAGTACCCTACCAGACCAAAAATATAGGGCAAAATGGAGGAAATATACACTCCCTGATCGCCTCCCTCCACATGACCAGGGGGACGCGGCTTCTTAGATGGTACAGAAGATTTGGCGTTCGCTGGGCAGACCCTGAAAACATGACCAGTCTGCCCATAGCTAAAACATGCCCCCACACCACGACGAACTGGAGGAAACACCGCTGGAGAACCACCTCTTCCCACCTGCCTGGGCTCGTCTTCCTGCACCAGTGTGTCCTCCTCCCTAGCAAGGACTACATTGGGCATATTCGCCAAAGCCACAAAAAACTCGTCTACCGACCGTAGAGATGGTGAATCGGCCGGCAAGGAGAAGGCCCAGGATTGGGGATCACCCTCAAGGAGGGCTATAGTGAATCCCTCCTGCTGTTCCTCACTCCCTAATGAGCGATTGTGGAGCCTGAAGTGTAGCTTGTAGGCCTCCTTAAAAACAAAAAATTCTCTCCCTCCAGAAAACCTGTCTGGGAGAGATAACTTGGGCTGTGGTTGAGCCTGCATCTGAGCTGAAGCCCCGTACCCCACCAACTGCTGTAGCTGCTGCTCCACCACACCACGCAGCACCCCACGCTCCTCAGTGAGGGTCTGGAGCAATTGGAGACAGGTATGCATTATGGCCATGGCTCACCAGAAAAAATGGGATTGTTGGTAATAATGTCACAGGACAGTAGGGAAAAGGCAGGAGACATGGAACCTGGGCCCCTGAACTGTCCCTCAGGTTTAGGGGGTGCCCTGACTTTCCTTAACTTGGGGGTACACTTAATGGTAGTGAGGCCCAATTCTCTGACCTGTCCCTATCCCCTGTTTAGCCATGAGCTCAACCCCAACCCCCTCCCCAAGAGGTGAGACAGGGAATAAAGTAAACTGCACCAAATAACACAAGGGAAAATAAAACAGACACCACGGGGTTAAAGCAACTATAAACCCAAACTTAGCTTTATCTGCTGCCAATGCTCCAAGCAGCAGAGAAAGGCACCCAATCAGCATCCAGCAGCAACTCCACTGCTCCAGATAAGCTGAACCCCTTCTCCACCAGGTAGGTCCAGACTTCACCAAGGTTCATTAGCAAATGACCAGTATTACCAACAGGGAGCTGCATCAGCTGATGATCTTTTATAGGATGGAGGGGGGAGGTCACCACCTGCTGGCTAATTGAACATGTAGTAACACCAGCGGCCACCAGGAGAAAACCAGCAGCAGAGCAACTACAGTTGTAGTAACACCAGCAGCCACCGGGGAAAAACCCCATATTAACCCCCAGGGCCTGAAAGGAAAAAGGTTTATATAAGAGAGTCCAGACTCTGACACAGATCCAAAAATGGATTGTGACAAGTAAGCTCGGTTCTGCTCCCATACCGCTGTAGTAAGCTCGGTTCTGCTCCCATATCTCTGGAGTAAGCTCTTTTCTGAGCCAATATCTCTGTAGTAAGCTCCATTCTGCTCCCATATCCCTCTAGTATTCTCCGTTCTGATCCATATCCATATCTGTGTAGTAAGCTCAGTTCTTCTTCCATATGTCTGTAGTAAGCTTCTCCCTCCTGCCCAGCCTGGTTCCAGCACGCCTGCTGTTTCCGGGTAGTGTCAACGTCACTTTGCCACCGATACGTTGTCCTGTCGTGTTGCGGTCGGGTTAGCCGAGTCTATGGTGCCTGCAGTTTCGGTGCTTCCTATGTGGGCTGCGGGTTCTGGTAATAAAGGCTGGTTCCGTAGTGCCAATAGGGCAAGCACCCCCTGTAGAACTGTGGGTTTCGGCATCTGTGGCCGGCTCACTGCCTTGCAGCTTTGTTTTTTTCCTGGGTACCTTCTGCTACCCATCCGGGTTCCAGCACCGTCAGCTGGTTCTCGGCAGAGCCTTTGGCCTAGGTGCCTCCTTCTTGGTATCCGAGTTCCAGCAACGTCTGCTGGTCCTTGGTAGTGCTTTGGAGCACAGGTACCTCCTGCTTAGTAACCGTGTTCCAGCACCGTCAGCTGGTCCACGGTTGTGCCATTGGCTGTTGTTCCTTCTGCTACCCCTCCGGGTTCCAGCACCGTCAGCTGGTTCTCGGTAGTTCCATTGACTCTTGTAGCTAATGCTACCCATCCGGGTTCCAGCACCGTCAGCTGGTTCTCGGCAGTGCCTTTGGCCTAGGTGCCTCCTTCTTGGTATCCGAGTTCCAGCAACGTCTGCTGGTCCTTGGTAATGCTTTGTAGCACAGGTACCTCCTGCTTAGTAACCGTGTTCCAGCAACGTCAGCTGGTCCACGGTTGTGCCATTGGCTCTTGTTCATTCTGCTGCCCTCCGGGTTCCAGTACCATCAGCTGGTTCTCGGCAGTTCCTCAGCCTTCTTGTACCTTCTGCTACTTTTCCAAGTTCAAGCTTGTGGAAATGGTTTTTAGTTCTCACTCTGGATCTCCCTGACAATGACCCTGAAGACGACGACCCTGAAGACCACACAGAAGAATACTTAAAAGATGACCCTGAAGAAGATGACCAAGAGGACAAAGAACAGGAAGACAACCAGCAAGATGCAGAACAACAAGAGACAGAAGACCAAGAAGCATAAAAACCAAAAGCAGAAGAACATGAAGCATAAGACTAACAATCAGAGCAAATGATATTATTTAATTTATAAGCAGAAGAAGACTAAGTGTATGGGGGTGAGTCCGTTCCTCCTCGTGGTGCCCCTGGAAAAGGCCTGCTGCTGCAGGCCAAACTGAACGCGGACAAATCCTGTTGTTAATCTTTTGTGACAGGCTGAACGGAAGGTGTAATCTTCAAACTTTTAACAACTAACAACTTTTTAACAACTACAGGAATGCCTGACACAAATAAGAATATGATGAAGAAGAATAGGAAGAAGATGAAGAAGTAGAATATGAAGAAGAATAAAAGAAGAAGAATAAAAGAAGAATAAAAGAAGAAGATACTGCTGCTGCTGAAGATGATGAAGGAGAAAGTGTGGGAGAAGTAAAAAAGAAGGTGAAAGAGCATGGAAGTAGTGAAACATACATATCTGACAAAAAAATTAAAGACTTTAACATAGTCAATATCTTTGTAACTACGAACGTCTTTAAAAAAAAAAAAAATACTGCGATTCCATTTGATTGGGCTAAAGCTCTATGGCTTTAATGTCTCCTACACCTCCCACAATACATTCTACATTATTATTAGTTGTTTTTCTCCATGTAGAATTAACCAACAGGGAAAGAAAGGTTTTTTTTAATTCCGATATTTCTGTTCCATTGACTTGACTGGGACTTCCGGGATCGGAATCGGCGATACCCGATACTTTTTTTAGATCGGCCGATCCATTCCGATACGATATTTTTCAGTATCGGGTGGTATCGCTCAACACTAATCACCACACATAAAGGGAAACGGGAAAAACCAGCAGCAGCAATCACACGGTGATATATGCAGACCCAGTGGTATCTACAGCTGATAACCCCACAGACTATATAATTTTAATTGTTAGGACAGTCAAATCACTGAACACAGCACAACACACAAGAACACACTGACCATAAGTCCTGAATGTAAAAATATATATACTTTATTATTTTATAAATAAAGGTACTTGAGGCATTTTAAAAGTAGCAAAGCATCAGTGTTTTATAATATAAAAATATACATAAGAGGGCAGTACTATCCATTTCATAAGGGCATATTATTGCAGTAAATGGTGCTAACAAATATATATATCTCAACAGTGGAAAAAAAAAATTTTTTAAACCAAAATGATAATATATATTCATAAGTAAGGTGCATACAAATTAGTAAACATTTTATATCAATTCCTTATAGGTTTACATCATAGTTATACAAATAAGAAAACGTATATAAAGTGCAAAAAATATATAGGTATTAAAGTGCAATATTAGTGCAAAAATAGTGAACACCATATGTGTCACTGCATAGATATACCACATGAATAATGGGAATAATACCCAATAGGACCAGCAGGTATCAGTATAAGCATAGTTTATGTCATGGACCAGAAAAATTTCTGAAAACAGCATTAGACATCAAAGAGTATGGTAAGTATAAGGTATGACTTACAAGCTACACTGCACCTGGTCTCGACAGCCGCCCTCCCCAACACGTGTTTCGGCCCTTATCCTTTGTCAGGGGGTGGCGCCTATAGGAGACAGGTAAGTATATATACCCAAACTCAACCAATCGTACATCGGATATGGCAAAACTGGCCAATCAAAGTGGAAGGGTGTGTTTAACAATCACCATGATGAACTTCCCATCCTATTCTACCTCATACATCATTTAACCCCTTACCTACAATGGACGAAATATTCTGTCCATGTGACCCTGGACCTAATTTCCATGGACGGAATATTACGTCATAGCGATCAGCGGCGCCCACGTGGTGAGCGCCGCTGATCGCGGCCGGGTGTCAGCTGACTATCACAGCTGACACCCAGCACAATGTGTCAGGGGCGGTCACGGACCATCCCTGACACATTAACCCCTTGCACACCGCGATCAAACACGATCGCGGTGTACCGGGGCTAAAGGGAAGCGTCGGCAGGGAGGGGGCTCCCTCCGTGCTTCCCTGAGCCCCCCACAGCAGCGTAATGTGCAGTGCTGCTGTGGGGGGCTCTTTCCCTGCAGGCCCCCGAATCCAAGATGGCGACGGGGATCTTCGGGGGCCTGCAGGGAGCTGGCTTCCTCATTGCCTGCAAAGCGCAGGCATGAGGAAAGCCTGTGCAGTGCCTGTGACAGATCGCTGATCTGTCACAGTGATCTGTGATGTGACAGATCAGCGATCTGTCACAGGACAGTGATGTCCCACCTGGGACAATGTAATAAAGTTAAAAAAAAAGTGTAAAAATAATTTTTAAAAAATCGCTAAATAAATAATTAAAAAAAAATATTCCTAAATAAATACATTTTTTGGAAATAAAAAAAAAACAATAAAAGTGCACATATTTGGTATCGCCGCGTCCATAACGACCCGCCCTATAAAACTGTCCCATTACTTAACCCCTTTAGCGAACACCTTAAAAAATAATAAAAAACGAAGCAAAAAATAATGATTTATTATCATACTGCCGAACAAAAAGTGCAATAACGCGCGATCAAAAAGACGCATATAAATATCCATGGTACCGATGAAAACGTCATCTTGTCCCGCAAAAAACGAGCCACATACAGCATCATCAGCAAAAAAATAAAAAAGTTATAGCTCGCAGAATAAAGCGATGCAAAAATAATTATGTTTTATGTAAAATTGTTTTCATTGCATAAAACCGACAAAGCATAAAAAACGACCTAAATGAGGTATTGCTGTAACCGTACTGACCCGAAGAATAAAACCACCTTATCAATTTTACCGCAGGCGGAACGGTGTAAACGCACCCCCCCAAAAGAAATTCATGAAATGCTGATTTTTGTTCAATCTGTGTCCCAAAAATCGGAATAAAAAGCGATCAAAAGATGTCATGTGCCCGAAAATGGTACCAATAAAAACGTCAACTCGTCCCGCAAAAAATAAGACCTAACATGACTCGGTGGGTCAAAATATACAAAAATTATAGCTCTCAATATGTTGTGATGCAAAAACTATTTTTACAATAAAAAGCGTCTTTTAGTGTGCGAAAGCTGCCAAACATAAAAACCGCCATAAATAGTAAATGAACCCCCCGTTATCACCCCCTTAGTTAGGGAAAAATAATAAAATTAAAAGAAAATGTATTTATTTCCATTTTCCCATTAGGGTTAGGGTTAGGGCTAGTGTTAGGGCTAGGGTTAGGGCTAGGGCTAGAGTTAGGGCTGAGATTACGGTTAGAGGTGTGTTGGGGTTAGGGTTGGAGTTATAATTGGGTGGTTTCCACTGTTTGGGCACATCAGGTGCTCTCCAAATGCAGCATGGCGTCTGATCTCAATTCCAGCCAATTCTGCGTTGAAAAAGTCAAATGGTGCTCCTTCCGTTCCAAGCTCTGCCATGTGCCCAGTGTTTTACCCCCACATATGGGGTATCAGCCTACTCAGGACAAATTGCAAAACAACTTTTGGGGTCCAATTTCTCCTGTTACCCTTAGGAAAATAAAAAATTGGGGGCAAAAATATAATTTTTGTGGAAAAAAATGATTTTTTTATTTTCACGCCCGGGCGTTATAAACTTCTGTGAAGCACTTGGGGGTTCAAAGTGCTCACCACACATCTAGATAAGTCATCTAGATAAGTTCTCTGGGGGGTCTAGTTTCCAAAATGGGGTCACTTGTGGGGAGTTTCAATAGTTTAAGTACATCAGGGGTTCTCCAAATGCACATGACACCCGCAGACCATTCCATCAAAGTCTGCATTCCAAAACGTCACTACTTCCCTCCTGAGCCCCGACGTGTGCCCATATAGTCGTTTTCTCCCACATATGAGGTATCAGCGTACTCAGGACAACTTGGATAACAACTTTTGGCGTCCAATTTCTCCTGTTACCCTTGGGAAAATGAAAAAATTGGGGACTAAATGATCTTGTTTGTTGAAAAAATACGATTTTTTTATTTTCACACCCAGTCGTTATAAACTTCTGTGAAGCCCTTGGGGGTTCAAAGTGCCCACCAGACATCTAGATAAGTTCCTTAGGGGGTCTAGTTTCCAAAATGGGGTCACTTGTGGGGGGTTTCCACTGTTTAGGTACATCAGGGGTTTTCCAAATGCGACATGGTGTCCAATCTCAATTCCAGCCAAAAACGTCAAATGGCGCTGCTTCCCTTCCGAGCTCTGCCATGCGCCCAAATAGTGGTTTACCCCCACATGTGGGGTATCAGCGTACTCAGGACAAATTGCACAATAACTTTTAGGGTCCTGTTACCCTTGGAGAAATAAGAATTGAGGGTGAAAAGATCATTTTTGTGGAAAAAATATGATTTTTTAATTGTACGGCTGTACGTTATAAACTTCTGTGAAGCCCTTGGGGGTTCAAAGTTCCCACCACACATCTAGATAAGTTCCTTGGGGGGTCTAGATTCCAAAATGGTGTCATTTGTGGGGGGTTTCACTGTTTTGGTACATCAGGGGTTTTCCAATCGCGACATGGTGTCCCATCTCAATTCCAGCCAAAAAAGTCAAATGGCGCTGCTTCCCTTCTGAGCTCTGCCATGCGCCCAAATAGCCATTTACACCCACATACGGGGTATCAGCGTACTCAGGACAAATTGTAGAATAACTTTTAGGGTCCTGTTACCCTTGGGAAAATAAAAATTGGGGGTGAAAAGATCATTTTTGTGGAAAAATATGATTTTTTAATTGTACCGCTGTACGTTATAAACTTCTGTGAAGCCCTTGTGGGTTCAAAGTTCTCACCACACATCTAGATAAGTTCCTTGGGGGGTCTAGTTTCCAAAATGGGGTCACTTGTTGGGGGTTTCCACTGTTTAGGTACATAAGGGGCTCTCCAAACGTGACATGGCGTCCGATCTGAATTCCAGCCAAATTTGCATTGGAAAAGTCAAATGGCGCTCCTTCCCTTCTGAGCTTTGCCATGCGCCGAAAAAGTGGTTCCCCCCACATATCAGGTATCAGCGTACTCAGGACAAACTGCAGAATAACTTTTGCAGTCCAATTTCTCCTGTTACCCTTTGTAAAATAAAAAAAATTGAACCTGAAGTATTTTTTTTGTGAAAAAAAGTTAAATGTTCATTTTTTTTTTTAAATATTCAAAAAAATTCCTGTGACGCACCTGAAGGGTTAATAAACTTCTTGAATGTGGTTTTGAGCACCTTAAGGGGTGAAGTATTTAGAATGGTGTCACTTTTGGGTATTTTCTATCATATAGATCCCTCAAAGTGGCTTCAAATGTGATGTGGTCTGTAAAAATAAAATGGTGTTGTAAAAATGAGAAATCGCTGGTCAACTTTTAACCCTTATAACTTCCTAACAAAAATAAAATTTTGGTTCCAAAATTGTGCTGATGTAAAGTAAACATGTGGGAAATGTTATTTATTAAGTTTTTTGTGTGCCGTATCTCTGTGATTTAAGGGCATAAAAATTAAAAGGTGGAAAATTGCAAAATTTTAAACATTTTCGCCAAATTTCCATTTTTTTCACAAATAAACGCAAGTTATTTGAATGAAATTTTACCACTAACATGAAGTACAATATGTCACGAGAAGACAATGACAGAATCACCGGGATCCGTGGAAGCGTTTCAGAGTTATTACCTCATAAAGGGACAGTGGTCAGAATTGTAAAAATTGGCCCGGTCATGAACGTGCAAACCACCCTTGGGGGTGAAGGGGTTAATCAAAACCATATCATTATAAGCTGTGAATCGCTGCAATATGTGTGAAAACAGGAGACCGGGCCCTAATAGCGCGTGACAATCAAGAAGTAATCGTCACCGCTCATAAATACAAAGCGTCCCTGGTAACATAATGACACGCATACTGCGCATGACAGTTAAAACATGGCCGCCGCTACTCGTAGATATACAGCGCCCATAGTAACATAACGAATCACACTGTGCATGACCGGAAGAAAATGGCCACCGCTACTCATATATACACAGCGTTCCTAGTAACAACATGTCGTACTGCGCATGACAGGAAAAAGATGGCAGCCGCTACTCATGATTACAAAGCGTCCATGGTAACTTAGATACTTAAATTGCGCATGACAGGAAAAAATGACCGCCGCTAGTCCTAATTGCATAGCGTACGTTATTACTTGTAGATGATACAAAAGCGTCCATGTTGATATCAATATTCATACTGCCCCTAAGCAGGGGAAAAAAAAATGACCGCCGCTGTAAATTTATAGCATCCATTAGAAATCACTCTGCGCATAACATAAAAATGGTAACCATTATTCTTAAATATCTAGCGCAGTAATATATGAAACAAACCACTGTGCATAGGCAGAAAAAGAACAAGAACATGGACGCCAACATCTAAGGAGAAACAATATCCATAATGACCAAATGTCACATAGAATTAAGAGCCATCCTTGTATAATACCGGACGATCATGACAACCAAAATTAAGGCGCAAAAAGGATGGTACATGATAACATTAGGCATATATAATATAATAGGCGCATAATAGATGGGACATGATATCATTAGGCATATGTTAATATCAATAATAGCTATGGTAAGATGAAATAACATTGGCATAGACAAGAACACCACTCCTTACACTTTTAGGAGGAGAAAGGCGTACTACTGCAAGATACACTAGATCTAAAAGGATTACAGATAACCATTTAATATCTCACCACACATGTCAGACGGAATATCTTGTGTATCTTGTACTAGTACACCTTCCTCCTCGTAAAAGTGTAAGGAGTGGTGTTCTTGTCTATGCCAATGTTATTTCATCTTACCTTAGCTATTATTGATATTAACATATGCCTAATGATATCATGTCCCATCTATTATGCGCCTATTATGTTATATATGCCTAATGATATCATGTACCATCCTTTAGGCGCCTTAATTTTGGTTGTCATGATCATCCGGTATTATAAAAGGATGGCTCTTAATTATATGTGACATTTGGTCATTATGGATATTGTTACTCCTTGGATATTGGCGTCCATGTTCTTGTTCTTTTTCTGCCTATGCACAGTGGTTTGTTTCATATATTACTGTGCTAGATATTTAAGAATAATGGTTACCAATTTTATATTATGCGCAGTGATTTCTAATGGATGCTATATATTTACAGCGGCGGTCATTTTTTTTTTCTCTGCTTAGGGGCAGTATGAATATTGATATCAACATGGACACTTTTGTATCATCTACAAGTAATAACGTACGCTATGCAATTAGGACTAGCGGCGGTCATTTTTTCCTGTCATGCGCAATTTAAGTATCTAAGTTACCATGGACGCTTTGTAATCATGAGTAGCGGCGGCCATCTTTTTCCTGTCATGCGCAGTACGACTTGTTGTTACTAGGAACACTGTGTATCTATGAATAGCGGCGGCCATTTTCTTCCGGTCATGTGCAGTGTGATTCGTTATGTACTATTAGTGTTGAGCATTCCGATACTGCAAATATTGGGTATCGGCCGATATTCGCTGTATCGGAATTCCGATACCGAGTACCGATATTTTTTCAATATCGGATACCGGAATCGGAAGTCCCCATAATGTAATAAGCCACTGTTGTGGCTGTGATTGGCTGCTGAAATGATGTCATCATGATGTGCGGTCTGTGCCGACTGCGGGGGGTCTGTGCCGACTGTCGGGGGTCTGTGTCGGCTGCCGGTGGTCTGTACGGGCCTCTCGGGGGTCTGTACAGGCCTGTCAGGGGCCTGTGCCGGTGGTCTGTATGGGCCTCTTGGGGGCCTGCGCTGGCTGTCGGTGGTCTGTACGGGCCTCTCGGGGGCCTGTGCCAGCTGCCGGTGGTCTGTACGGGCTTCTCGGGGGTCTGTACAGGCCTGTCGGGGGCCAGTGCCGGCTGCCGGTGGTCTGTACGGGCCTCTCGGGGGCCTGTGCCGGCTGTCGGTGGTCTGTGCCGGCTGCCGGAGGCCTGTGCCAGCTGCCGGTGGTCTGTACGGGCCTCTCAGGGGCCTGTGCCGGCTGTCGGTGGTCTGTGCTGGCTGCCGGTGGTTTGTGCGGGCCTGCCGGGGGTCTTGTATGTGTGCAGGCATCGTCCGATGGGACTACAAGTCCCATCGGGCGATGCCTGCTACAATGACAGTGATTGACACATTAGCCAATGATGGGACAGTAGTAGTCCCATCATCCGGCTAATGTGTTGAATGTAAAAAAAAAAACAACATACTACATACATACTACATATATACTACATTCATACAACATACATACATACTACATACATACTTCATATATACTACATTCATACAACATACATATATACTACATACTACATACATGCTACATATATACTACATTCATACAACATACATACATACTACATACATGCTACATATATACTACATTCATACAACATACATACATACTACATACATGCTACATATATACTACATTCATACAATACATACATATAGACATACAGTACATATAACATAGAGTACATACTCACCACCACTTGTCACTTTGATCCCCGAAGCCAGTGTCATCTATGAAAAAATATGAAAATAACAAACAAGCCATATACTCCCTGATCCGCAGAAATCCACGAGGGTCACACGCAGATCTCCCGTGGAGAACAGCAGCATCAGCTGATGCGACCGCTCTCTAGGGGCTTCAATAATCCAATGACGGGTGGTAGGTATCCTTCCACACTGTATTCCTCCGCCACCGTAAAAAAATAGTCCCTAGTCTCACTTTTGGCATTGCTGTGTGAGAAAGTTCCCATGCACCTTTTGCCATAAAGTGAGACCAGGGACTATTTTTTTACAGTGGCGGAGGAATACAGTGCGGAAGGATACCTACCTCCCATCACTGGATTCCTGGAGCCCCGTAGAGAGCAGTCGCATCAGCTGATGCTGCTGTTCTCCACGGGAGATCGGCGTGGGACACGCGGGATTTCTGCGGATCAGGGAGTATATTGTTTGTTTGTTATTTTCAAATTTTCCACAGATGACACTGGCTTCGGGGATCAAAGTGACAAGTGATGGTGAGTATGTACTCTATGTTATATGTACTGTATGTCTATATGTATGTATTGTATGAATGTATTGCATGCAGTATGTATGTAATATGTATGCTGCATGTAGTATGTATATATGTAGTATGTATGTACTATGTATGTATGTTGTATGAATGTAGTATATATGAAGCATATATGTAGTATGTATGTATGTTGTATGAATGTAGTATATATGTAGCATGTATGTAGTATGTATGTATGTATGTTGCATGAATGTAGTATACATGTAGAATGTATGTAGTATGTATGTATGTTGTATGAATGTAGTATATATGTAGCATGTTTGTAGTATGTAGTATGTATGCTGTATGAATGTAGTATATATGTAGCATGTATGTAGTATGTATGTATGTTGTATGAATGTAGTATATATGTAGCATGTATGTAGTATGTATGTATGTTGTATGAATGTAGTATATATGTAGCATGTATGTAGTATGTATGCTGTATGAATGTAGTATGTATGTAGTATGTATGTATGCTGTATGAATGTAGTATATATGTAGCATGTATGTAGTATGTATGTATGTTGTATGAATGTAGTATATATGTAGCATGTATGTAGTATGTATGTATGTTGTATGAATGTAGTATATATGTAGCATGTATGTAGTATGTATGCTGTATGAATGTAGTATATACAGTGGGGAAAAAAAGTATTTAGTCAGTCAGCAATAGTGCAAGTTCCACCACTTAAAAAGATGAGAGGCGTCTGTAATTTACATCATAGGTAGACCTCAACTATGGGAGACAAACTGAGAAAAAAAAATCCAGAAAATCACATTGTCTGTTTTTTTTTCATTTTATTTGCATATTATGGTGGTTCACAGCTTATAATGATATGGCTTTGATTAAATGACGTATGAGGTAGAATAGGATGGGAGGTTCATCATGGTGATTGTTAAACACACCCTGCCGCTTTGATTGGCCAGTTTTGCTATATCCGATGTGCGATTGGTTGAGTTTGGGTATATACTTACCTGTCTCCTATAGGCGCCACCCCCTGAAGAAGGCTAAGGGTTGAAAAACGTGTTGGGGAGGACGGCTGTCCAGATCAGGTGCAGTGCAGCTTGTAAGTTATACCTTATACTTACCATACTCTTTGATGTCTCACGCTGTTTTCAGAAATTTTCCTGGTCCATGACATAAACTATGCATATACTGACACCTATTGGTGCTATTGGGTATTATTCCCATTATTCACATGGTATATCTATGCAGTGACACATATGGTGTTCACTATTTTTGCACTAATATTGCATTTTAATACCTATCTATTTTTTGCACTTTATATACGTTTTCTTATTTGTATAATTATGATGTACACCTATAGGGAATTGATATAAAATTTTTAACAATATGTTTGCACCTTACTTATGAATATATATTATCATTTTGGTTTTTAAAAAATGTTTTTTCACTGTTGAGATATACAGTATATATATATATATTTGTTAGCACCATTTACTGCAATAATATGTCCTTATGAAATGGATAGTACTGCCCTCTTATGTATATTTTTATATTATAAAACACTGATGCTTTGCTACTTTTAAAATACCTCAAGTACCTTTATTTATAAAATAATAAAGTATGTATATATTTACATTCAGGACTTATGGTCAGTGTGTTCTTGTGTGTTGTGCTGGCTCAAACCTTGAACCTGGTGGTGCAGTGCTTCCTAAACAATTATCCAGAGTTAATCCCTGCTCCATAAGATGCGAAGACTGTGCTCGCATATCCGTCGCTCGCCCGTAGACTCCAGTCGTATGCAGAGGCTGCAGCGATCGCTCCACCTCCCCAAGCACCGCCTAATCAGATGTTGCAACAAGGTGGAACTCCACCATGCACATGGTTGAGAGGCTGTGCGAACAGAGGCAGGCTGTAATGCATTTGTGGGAGGATACATGGGCAGGCAGTTTGAGGGCAGACATGGAGTTGTCGGGTTTGCAGTGGTCCAAGCTGAAAGACCTCTGTAAAGTCCTTCAGTGTTTTGTGGAATGCACACGGCTGGTAAGCGCGGACGACGCCATCATAAGCATGAGCATACCACTTATGCATCTGCTCATGCAAACTTTGACTCACATTAAGGATCAGGCGTCTGCAGAGGAGGAGGAACAGGAGGAGGAGGAGGGAAGCCTTGATGACAGATAGCCATTGTCTGCTCAGGGAACTGTCCTGGATGAGGTGGAGGAAGAAGAGGAAGAGGAGGAGGATGAGGGGCATGATTATTTTGGGGAGGAGGATGCTTCTCGGTGGGCAAGAGAAAATGTTGGCTTGCCCAGGTCATGTACAGGGTTTGTGCGTGACTGGAGGGATGTGGATTTGGCAGAAAGTGCTTCTCCACCCACCACTGACACCTGGAACATTGGCCCACATGTGTGATTATCTCTTGCGGATCCTAAAAAGGGACCCCCGCATTGTCAAAATTATGAAGGATGACGACAATTGGTTGGCCAGCATCCTCAATCCATGCTATAAAGGCAAATTACAGAACATCATGCCACAGGAGAACCTAGAGCTAATATTGGCGAACAAACAAGCAACTCTGGTAAACCATTTGTAAGAGGCATTCCCAGCACACAGCAGCGGTGCAGGTTCTACCACGAGCCGTACTGGGCCAAATGGAAGAGGTATTCGTGGTGCACACAGCCGAACTGGTGTTGGAGACAGGTGTTTCATGACCATGTTGTGGACTGATTTCTCGAGGACCGCTCACATGACTGTTAATACTGAATCGATTGCAACAGACAGGAGACAGCAGTTGTCAACTATGGTTCAAAATTACCTCTCCTCCCCTATCGATGTTCTCCCTCACAGTTCATTCCCCTTTGACTACTGGCCCTCTAAACTGGACACCTGGCCTGAATTGGCACAATATGCCTTACAGGAGCTCGCTTGCCCTGCTGGTAGTGTGCTATCAGAAAGAGTCTTCAGTGCTGCTGGATCAATCCTGACAGAAAGAAGGACCCGGCTGTTGACCCAAAATGTTGGTGATCTCACCTTCATTAAAACGAACCATGCCTGGGTTTCAAAGCATTTTGTACCACCTTCCCCTGATGACACATAGGTTGCCAGCAAAATGGCTCACTTCGTACTCCTCTTCCTTCGACTTATGCAATTCCTCCATTTGCAGCTGCTGAACGTCCAGCCTACACCTCAACATATGCCAGTTTTTCCACCTCCCTAACTGGCCTGTACCCCCCCAGGGCCGACATCAGTACCTGGCGCACCCGGGCAAGTGCCGGGGCCCTGAGCAGGTGGGGTGGGCCCACTTGTGGGCGACGGCACTGGCTTAGGGCCCCTCACAGTACGCAAAAGTCTTTGAGGGTGGGGGCTCACTCGCCGTCACAGACACCGTCGTACTATGAGGGGCCCTGTGCCACTGCCGTTGCCCACGAGTGGGCCCCCCTGCTTGCTCAGGGCACCAGCACTTGCAATACTTACCTCTCCCTGCTCCACCGCTGTGACCTCTTCCGCGTTTCCTGACAGTGACATTCAGATCAGAGAGCGCGATGACTTCACGTCTGTACACCCTCTGCCTGAACAGTCCAAGTGCAGAGAGCTGGAAGATAGTGATGCTGAGGAGTCTAGAGTAGAGCAGTGCCCAGCGATGAGAGGTATTTCATTTTTTTAATGTTTGGAGCAATATATGGGGAGAGCATTATACACTGGAGAATTATATATGGGGCCCATCATACACTTGAGCATCATATATATGGCCCATTATACACTGGAGCATCATATGGGGCCCATTATATATGGAGCATTATATGGGCCCATCATACACTGGAGCATTATAAATGGGGCCCATCATACACTTGAGCATCATAGATAGGGTCCATTATACACTGGAGCATCATATGGGCCCATCATACACTGGAGCATTATAAATGGGGCCCATCATACACTGGAGCATCATCCATGGGGCCCATCATACACCTGCGCATTATAAATGGGGCCCATTATATATGGAGCATTATACACTGTTTGCATAATTATTTTTTTATATCAGGTAATTTTTTATTAAACATTTTCAAAAATTGAAAAAAAACAGGTAGTCATATACAGGATATTTCCCAAATAGTGTATTACATAAACACAATAGAACTTCACAAAAATCCCTCCCAACTCACCCCCCACCCTCACCCGAAAAAACACCTCTCGTCTCTCCCGATGCATTTGATCTCTCACAGCTACAATTTTTGGGTTATATTCTCCTCAACGCTCTCATCCATGTTAATCTAGGAGGTGCCACCCCGGGTGTGTCCAACCAAGGTGCCCACATATCTTCCCATTTCTTAGTTGTTCTTCTCTTTTGATACACATATTTTTCCATATCTATATTATTATTAACTGCATCAGTAACTTCCATGATTGTGGGTACGGAAGATCTCTTCCAGTGAGCCACCACCCTTTTACGAGCTTGATATAATATTCGTGAGACTGCCTGCTGGTGCTCCTCCGAAAGCGGCAAAGTCTCCACCTGCCCCAGAAGAGCCATTTTGGGGTCTAGTACCATTTGACATTGATAGACAGTAATAAGTAATAGACACCTCCCCAAAACCTACGTAACCGAGGCCAGTTCCAGGTCATGTGTATCAGATCCGCATTGGGTGTTCCACATTTCCAACAATCTGCCTCTCTAGCATAGCCCATTTTCAACAGCCATACAGGGGTTCGATAAACTCGATGAAACAAATAAAGATGCGACACTCTGCGCCTCGGTGACCGAGACTTTCGTGACTTCTTGCAATGCATTCTCCCATTCATCATCTGTTAAATCACCTACATCAACTTGCCACTTATTCTTCAGTGTCTCCAAACTTGCCACTCTCTTTTCCAACATGGTTGCATATATCATGGATATAATACCTCTTGATCCTCCTCCCATCACTACTCTATCCAACAGCGGAGTTTTAACTAGATTACCTAGTGGAGCGAGTCACTGTTGTGCTTCACAAGCATGTCTCAGCTGGAGATATTGAAAAAATCTTTTATTAGGGATGGAAAATGTCTGTTTGAGATCCTCAAAAGAGCCAAACTCCCCTTCCAAATAAAGCTGTGATACTAGTTTAAGCCATCTCCTCTCCCATAGCTCAAACCCTCTAATTTATTTAGCTCTGTACATGTCAAGTTTCTCCAGATGAGGGAATGCGCCGTGACTCCCTGTATACCTAATATTTCTTTGGCCATGTTCCATACCTTATCCATGCACTTCATTATCGGAGTATTGATAGCTTGAACCTGACGGAACTGCACTGAGTCTAGTGCCTGCACCAGTAAGTCCCTTCCCACTACGCATGTAAGCATACATCACGAGGAACTTCACATGAAGGAATTTTCCTCCCCCCATCCTCTGAAATGTTGCAACTGCGCTGCAAGATAATGCAGAAACGGGTCAGGAACCGCTAACCCCCCCAGTTCTTTAGATGTACGCAAAACCTCCAACCGAATTCTAGGAACTCTCCTCTTCCAGATAAGCTCTCTAAATATTCTGTTTATCTGATAAAAGATTCGACCAGGAATCCAAATGGGCGCATTGTGGAGGGCATACAAAGCTTGTGGCATGAGAACCATTTTTACCAGGTTTGCCCTTCCCACCATACTCAGCGTTAACTTGCACCAGTCATTTATTTTTTTTTTAAATTTAGCAAGTAGCGGGGTAATATTTAAATGCTCAAAATCTTGTATATTATATCCAATATGAATATTGGAGAATTGGGCTGAAAAATGGCAAATGAGGTTTAACACGGATAAGTGTAAGGTTATGCACATGAGAAGGAGAAACAGATGCTACAATTACTTACTAAATGGGAAACTGCTTGGGAAATCAGACATGGAAAAAGACTTAGGCATCTTAGTCATTAAGAAGCTAAATTGGAGTGCCCAGTAGAGTTGAGTGAAACGGGTCGAAAAATTTCAAAAGTTGCCGACTTTTGGCAAAGTCGGGTTTCATGAAACGAAACCCGACCCTAGGATGAGGTCGGCCACGAGGTCGGCGACTTAAGCGCCAAAGTCACGTTTCAAAAGTTTGTTTTGCACTCTTTTTCAGCCAATCAGGATCCACGGACACTGTGGGCAATGTGATGACATAGCCAGGGGTCACCACCATCTTTCAGAAGGGCATGCAAGTGATTGGCTTGCTTTGGTGGGCGTCACAGGGGGTATAAAAGGGCGTGCACACCGACCGCCATGTTACTCATTCTGATCTCAGAATAGGGAGAGCTGCTGCTGCTGATGATTTTGTAGGGAGAGTGTTAGGCAGGGAAGAAACCAAAAACTGCTTCTGCTGCTAGCGATTTTGCCTGTACAACACACCAGTCACTGTGTGTGCAGTGCAAGTGGAGGCTATATTTTGCTGGATCAGCGGTGTTGGTTGTTAGGCTGCCTTCTAAGGCTTCCTGACGGCTGCATTGCTGTTTACCCACTGCTCTGCAAACTGCTTTTTTAAAAGCCATCCCAATTTTTTTGTCCTGGTGAGGTACTGAGCGTGCATTTTTTCACACCATACAGCGGTGCACACTCCTCACACAGTACCGTGTAATGGCTGTTATCACAGCCACAGTGAAGCTATCTGTGTGTCACTCTGTAAGGATAAGTCGAGGACATGTTCCGTTCTTACAGACCTGCACCTTCTAGTTTTGTCTAGCTTTCAAACAGTTAAATATATTTGCTGTTTGATCACATTCAAAACTATAGAGAGACAGCATGTGTCAGTCCGTATACTTAAAAAAACACGGAGCTTGACAATTTTACGTACACCGGACAGCCGTGTACGTGCACGCTCCTCTCTCAGTACAGTGTAACGGCTGTTATCACGGCCACAGTGAAGCTATCTGTGTGTCGCTCAGTAAGGATAAGTCGAGGACTTGTTCCGTTCTTACAGACCTACACTCTAGGGAGATTCCTATTCTGCCCAATTCTATATACACCTTGTAGTTTGTCATACACTAGCCAATTTCTGCCTGTGACATAGCGCTGTGATATTCAGTGGGCCTCACACAATCCAAAAGTGTCCAGTGTCCACAAGTGTGTGCTGAAATTCAAAATCTCTGTTATCTTCTAGTGACATTTTTCACACCTGTGACATCAAGCCTGTGACATAGCACTGTGATATTCAGTGGGCCTCACACAATCCAAAAGTGTCCATTGTCCACAAGTGTGTGCAGAAATTCAAAATCTCCGTTATCCTCTAGTGACATTTTTCACACCTGCGACATCGAGCCTGTTACATAGCGCTGTGATATTCAGTGGGCCTCATACAATCCAAAAGTGTCCAGTGTCCACAAGTGTGTGCAGAAATTCAAAATCTCCGTTATCCTCTAGTGACATTTTTCACACCTGCGACATCGAGCCTGTGACATAGCGCTGTGATATTCAGTGGGCCTCACACAATCCAAAAGTGTCCAGTGTCCACAAGTGTGTGCAGAAATTCAAAATCTCCGTTATCCTCTAGTGACATTTTTCACACCTGCGACATCGAGCCTGTGACATAGCGCTGTGATATTCAGTGGGCCTCACACAATCCAAAAGTGTCCAGTGTCCACAAGTGTGTGCAGAAATTCAAAATCTCCCCTGTCCTATAGACACCTTGTACCTTGGTTTACATTACTATATAGTTTGTTGGATTTTTCTACATTTCTACCAAAAATGAGGAAGGCTGGTGGAAGAGGCCGTGGAATTGGACGGGGGTTGGCAGCTGGTAATGATGGTGTTGGTGGTGGATCTGATGGTAGTGGCAAAAAAGCAAAATAGGACAGAATGCAGGAAGTGTTGAGCCTGCGTCATCGTCTGTCTCCACAAGGCCTCGAAGGCTTAGTTTTCTAGGAGTTGGCAAACCGCTTTTAAAGCCAGAGCTTCAGGAAAAAGTTTTGTCTTACATTGCTGACTCAGCCTCCAGCTCTATCGCCTCCTCTTCTGAAGTTGTAAAAAATAAAAGCACTGAGTCGTCATTGGAGGCTCATGTTCATGAACCACACCTTTCCTTGTGTCCTTCACCCCAACCAAGATTGAAGGATGACGCAGGCCATACTACTGATTACTCCATGGAGCTGTTTTCACATACCATGCCTGGATTATCAAGTGAAATGGTGAATTACCCAGGCCAAGATGAATCTGACATGGAGTGCACTGATGCACAGCCACTGATAATTGATTCTGCTGGTACATTCAGTCAGAGCACTACATTGTCCTCGCAGTGTACAGAGCCAGATTCTGACCCTGATGAGACTCAGGTGCCCCTTCCCGCACACTATACCACCATACACGGTGACACAGAGGAAGGTGCACATGACATTGAAGAGGAGGTGATGGATGACCCAGTTGTTGACCCAGATTGGCATCCATTGGGGGAAGAGGGTGCTGCTTCCAATAGCTCAGATGAGGAGGAGCATCCACAGCAGACATCGACATTGCAACAGCTGTTATCTGGCAGGCCCGGAGCACTCCAAAGACAGGTTCCAAAAATCAAAAGAGTTGCTGGACAGCTTGTCCAGAGGGTCAAAATATCACAGTGTGCTAGGCCGCAAAATGTCTGCCAAAGTAGGAAGAGTGCAGTGTGGCACTTTTTTGAACAAAATCCTCATGATCAGGCCAAGGTTATCTGTAAGAAGTGCGCAAAGACCTTTAGCCGAGGGAAAAATCTGAAAAATGTGAATACCAGTTGCATGCTTAGACATTTAACCAGCATGCACTTGCAAGCGTGGACACAACACCAAACCTCAAGTACCACATGTGCAACTGATCACAAAGAAGGTAGTCAGCAGCGCTACATTGTTTCCCCCACTGTAAGCCCACCAGTTAGCACAGCAGCAAATGTTGAGGTGTCGTTGCAAGGCCACAGCAGTCAGGGAATCCCACTGTTATATCAACGAAAGACTGAATCTAGGCCATCAGAAAGAACACCAACTCCATCACCATCATCAACCCTCTCTCAGTCCACCCTGTCCACCGCTACTTCCACCATATGCAGCTCTCAAGTCCAGCTCATCCTCCCAGACCCTATGAGTAGGTCAAGAAAGTACTCAGTCTCTCATCCGCGTACACTGGGTTTGAACGCCCACATTGCCAAACTAATCTCGTTAGAGATGATGCCATATCGGTTGGTGGAAAGCGCAGCTTTCCGCGAACTCATGGCCTATGCAGTACCACGCTATGACCTACCTAGTCGCCACTTCTTCTCTCGCAAAGCCATCCCATCCCTCCACCATCATGTGAAAGACCGCATTGTCCATGCACTCAAGCAGTCAGTGAGTGGAAAGGTGCACCTCACAACTGATGCATGGTCCAGTCGGCATGGCCAGGGCCGTTACGTGTCCATCACTGCGCACTGGGTTAATGTGGTGGATGCAGGGTCCACAGGGGACAGCGGTGGTGGGACAGTGCTGCCTAGCCCACGGTATAGGAAACAGTTGGCTGTAGGTGTTCGACCCTCCTCCAGAAGCGAAAGCTCGTCCACAGAGCGCAGTCGTACGAGCACTCCATCGGCAGCTGCCACTGTTGCACACGAGGTGTCCCCCTATCGAGCAGCTAGTGGAAAGCGTCAGCAGGCTGTGTTGCAGATGATGTGTTTGGGCGACAGACACACTGCCGAGGTGCTGGCCGAGTACTTTCAGCGACAAACTGAGTCATGGCTGGGCAGTGTACATCTTGAGGCAGGCAAGGTAGATAGTGATAACGGCCGTAATTTTGTGGCAGCCATAGCCCTTTCAAAACTCAGCCACATACCTTGCTTGGCTCACACCTTGAACCTGGTGGTGCAGTGCTTCCTCAATAATTATCCGGAGCTAACAGCCCTGCTCCAGAAGGTGCGAAGACTGTGCGCGCACATCCGCCGGTTGCCTGTACACTCCATTCGTATGCAGAAGCTGCAGCGATTACTCCACCTTCCCAACCACTGCCTCATTATCATGGCAACAAGGTGGAACACCCTGCACATGGTTGAGCGGCTGTGCGAGCAGAGGCAGGCCATAATGCATTTGTGGGAGGATACACGGCCAGGCACTTTGAGAGCAGACATGGAGTTGGCAGGTGTGCAGTGGTCGAAGCTGAAAGACCTCTGTAAAGTCCTTCAGTGTTTTGAGGAATGCACACGGCTGGTAAGCGCAGACGACGCCATCCTAAGCATGAGCATCCCACTTATGCATCTGCTCATGCAAACTTTGACGCACCTTAAGGAGCAGGCGTCTGCAGCCAATGTTGACGAGGAGGAAGAGGTGGAGGGAATCCTTGATGACATTCAGCCATTGTCTGCTCAGGGACCGCTCCTGGACGAGGTGGAGGAAGAAGCGGAGGAGGAGGATGATGATGGGGATGATTACTTAGGGGAGGAGGATGCATCTCGTGGGGCAAGTGAAAATGTTGGCTTGGCGTGGCAAGGTCTGTTACAGGGTTTGTGCGTGACTGGAGGGATGTGGATTTTCCAGAAAGTGCTCCTCCACCCAGCACTCGCAGTGCATCATTGACACCGGGAACATTGGCCCACATGTCAGATTATGCCTTGCAGATCCTAAAAAGGGGCCCACGCATTGCCAAAATGATGAACGATGACGACTACTGGTTGGCCAGCATCCTGGATCCACGCTATAAAGGCAAATTACAAAACATCATGCCACAGGAGAACCTTGACCTAATATTGGCTACTAAACAAGCAACTCTGGTTAACCGGTTGGTTGAGGCATTCCCAGCACACAGCAGCGGTGATGGTTCTCACACGAGCCGTACGGGCTGGGGGCAGCTTGGCAGAAGTGTTCGTGGTGCACACAGCAGAAGTGGCGTTGGAGACAGGGGTTTCATGACAATGTTGTGGACTGATTTTTCACGGACCGCTCACACAACTGGTAATACTGCATCGATGGAAAGTGACAGGAGACAGCAGTTGTCAACTATGGTTAACAACTACTTTTCCTCCCATATCGATGTTCTCCCGCACAGGTCATTCCCCTTTGACTATTGGGCCGCTAAACTGGACACCTGGCCTGAATTGGCACAATATGCCTTACAGGAGCTCGCTTGCCCAGATGCAAGTGTGCTATCGGAAAGAGTCTTCAGTGCAGCTGGATCAATCCTGACAGAAAAAAGGACCCGTCTGTCAACCCAAAATGTGGATGATCTAACCTTCATTGAAATGAACCATGCATGGGTTTCCAAGGATTTTGTCCCACCTTCCCTTGATGACACATAGGTTGCCAGAAAAATGGCTTGCTTTGGTCCTCCTCCTATTCCGCGAACTTGACCTATTTCGCCTTTTGCAGCAGCGGAATGACCCACATCTACATATGCCACTTTGTAAACCTCCCTAAGTGGGCGCCCCCCGCCATGGCCGGGGTCACCACCTAGAGCACAAAACTGTGCGAGTGCCGTTGCCCTGGACAGGTGGGTAGGCCGACTCTTGGGCGCAGGCACTGGCATAGGGTCCCTCATAGTGCAATCAAGTGTCTCTGACAGTGGTGGTGCACACCCGCCGTCAGACACACTGCCGTACTATAAGGGGCCCAGTGCCAGTACCGACGCCCACGAGGGTGCCCCCCTTGCTTGGGCAGGGCCCCAGCATTTGCAATGTTTACCTCTCCCTGCTCCTCCGCTGTGTAGTCTGGGCTGTCAAATCCTTCACTGGGACTGCCACTACAAATTTATTGAACTAAAAGATGATGGTTAAGATGTAGCTATGCCCTGTCCTGCTGGCCGGGCTCTAGCTCCAGATGATCAGCGGCTTCCATTTCTTATGGACGTCGACTCACAATTACATGCAGTGGTGATTTATCATCAGCTTTCACAGTTTTCCTACTCACAAACGTGTGACATTCCGGCGCACATTTCAAAATGTGCCCTCTCATGCCAATCAAATAGAATCGCCTACGACCTGTGGCTTCTGTCTTTTGCACTCCAAAGTTACGTGACAGATCATGATAGCCAGTGAGCACCATGTTTACATCGCTTCCTGTGATAAAAATTGGATTGAGATGAGTAACAGTGATGGAATCAACGGAAGTGCGATACAGCAAGACTTTATTCACAAAAAAATGTTTTCACTGTCTCAACACACAAATTAATTGAGGGTCAGCATCGCCTATGAGAATTGTGATGGAAGTTTTTCCCGTGAATAATAATTCCTAGATTTCTGCAATCAATAGCCCTTATGTCACTAATTGTATGCATCTCATTTCCTATTGCGGAGAGGCTGGACTGTATTATTGAGACAGAAATATATATGAAGATTTAAAAATAACACCAAAAGTATATAGTTGTGTACGCCTCAAATGCATTTCCTTTTTTCCACTTTTTAGATTGCTGTGTAATCCATACTGAGAACACTGAGATTTTACATGTTTAAACTATGCTATATATACCTGCTATCCAGTGATAAAGTACCCTTTCTCAACTTTGTACAAACTGGTCAAATCCATACTGGGCCTGAGAACATCTGAGTCTGCCTCCTGATCTATAGACATTTTTTTTTAATGTGTAAACTAGGCTACATATATACGTGTTATTCGGTGAAACTGTACCCTTTATCAACTTTCTACAATGTTGTTGAATCCATACTGGGCCTGAGAATGGCTGCCGAGCTGTTAAGCAAGCTACAGCACCTGTGGTTTGGACACGTAATTTTTTCAGGAATGACGGTTAGACCTAACACCGGAATTGCGGTTGACCTGAACTTACTGGGAAATCATCGTTCGCGGGGAATAATCTGAATCCCAGATCCCCATCACTAACGGAGTTCAGCAGGTTATCTGCACCTGTAAGCTACAAAAGCTGGTCCTTTCAGTGTAGCATGCATGCAGCCCCGGACATGTACTGGAATGCTAGACCTGTTATTGCTCGATCTCACGTGCCACAGCCTCGCGTATCCCTCTAGTAAGCTTGACGTGTACCGCGGGGCCATGCCGGAGTCTCGGTCGTTAACGGAATAAAGCTGAGAAATCGCTAGCACAACTACAAACTGACATACCACACCACACACAGAATCGACAAAGCTTGCAATCTGTCCATCTTTTCTGTAGCTTGTATGGTAGTGGTTTCCCGGGTGCAGTCCAATTAAGCCACAGGCTCCACTCCTGGTGGTGCTCTTTTGGACATTCCATTAAGGTTCAGCTTTGCAATCATACTGCCCCCGGAAACCAAAAACTTTGCCTTCAGGGACGCTGTTTGGAGGTTCGTGGGAATAACGCCGCCCGATCAGCAGTCGGCATATGGGTCGCCCTCCCAGGGCTGTGGGGTACTCGGTACCGGGCCGGTGTCAGTGGGATGTGTCACAGCAGCGGTGGCCCTGGGCACCCATGTAAATGGCGTGGTATAATGGTAAAGAGTTTATATAGATAGTTTGACGCCACCTGTGGTGTTCGGCAACATAGATGTTAGGCCGACGCTGCATGCAGATCCTCTGGGACTGATGGTGTTGTGCAGCAAAGATGGTGAAGCTCCCCACAGGTGGATCTGGAGTCCCAGGGAAGTGTAGATGTAGTGATGGGGGAAAGGCACAGGCGGTGTAGGTGCTGGTACCCAGATGTAGCGGTGCTGGAATAACTGTAGGACACCAGAGCGTGCAGTTCCAAAGCTTTACTCACAGTCTGCAGTTTACACAGATGCCTGCCTCCATGCTGTGTCCTCCGGGTCAGGACCTCTGCCAACCTCCGGGACCAGAATGGAAAGCTCCCTTCCAACACTCCGCCAACATGTACCTTCCTGAACGTCTCCTTTCTAGCGCTTGTGGGGGAAGCACTCACAGGACCGTGGTTCACTGAAACGCCTCCTGTCTAACAGATGTTCCTCAGACTTTACTTGTATGGCAGACAGCTGTAGCCTTTTCCTTCTTCCTCGCACACGTCGATGCTGGGGCCTCCGAGCCTTAGTTGGGTACAGAGCATTTATAGCTGCTACTTCCCCCGGTTTCTGCTGCAGGAACGTCAGTGTCCCTACAAACTCGGAGACCGGAATCGGGACCATGCGCTCCAGCTAGGAGTGAGCCTTAACTCTGCTCATCCTCCAGCTCCCCTTCTCATGTCCACACACTTCCCTGCACAGAGTGCCCTAACTTACCTCCTCCCGACCACAGAGAGCAGCTCCTCAGCAGTCAGGTTCAGAGGTCTCCCTGCTGGCCTGGAGTGGGAAATGTGTTGTGTGTTGGTTTCACTGCTAGAGAGATCCTTCGTTGCTCCCAAGCTTGACAACACACTCCCTAGGAGGAAGGCAATGCCACAGTGGCGACCGTACTCTTGGGGACGCCACAAGAGCACTGAGGCCCAGCCACTGCTGGATGATGCTGCTGGTACATTGACCCAGACCAATACATTCCCCTCACACTCTACACAGCCAGAATCTGACCCAGAGGAAACTCAGGTTCCCCTTCCTGCATACTATACCACCTTACACGGTGACAAAGAGGAAGGTGCAGATGAAAGTGCAGGTTCCTTGAGCAGGTGGGGGGGCATACTCATGGGCGATGGCACTGGCACAGGGCACCGCATAGTACGCAAAAGTGTCTCTGCCGGTGGGAGGGCCTAAACAGCCAAGTGCAGTGAGATGGAAGATGGGGACGACAAGGAGTTCAGAGTAGTGCAGGGATTCCCTAGCAAGGAGACTTATGTCATTGTTTTCTATGTTGGGACAGCAATTTTTGGAGAGCACTATACTCTGGTGAATGATATATGGGGCCCACCATACACTGGAGCATTCCAAAGGTGGACATCAGACACTGGAGCAGCATTTACAGGGCCCATTATACACTAGAGCAATAGAAATGAGGCCCATTATATATGGAGCATTATTTGGGCCCATAAGACAGTGGAGCTTCATCCATTGGGACCAACATATACTATAGCATTATGTGGAGCTCATCATATACGGTTTGAAACATTATATGGGAATAATGATTCCGTATGGAGAAAAATATGGGCCTCATTACTCTGTATAGCGCACTAAGCGCTGGCCATAATACTGTATGGAGTTATATACTGTCCGTTTTTGGAGGTATTGGAGAATTTAAAATGGATATCAGTCATGAGATGTAAGAAGTGAAGTATTTTTCATTGTACTATACTGCTATTTCTCTGCCGTATCGGAGCATCATGAGTTGTGGTATGTGTTAAAGGGGCGCTCTTTGGCCCTGGGCCCACGAAAACCTGGAGCCAGCCCTCCCCCCCCCACAACTGTAGCCAAATAACCCCCATTTTTCAGTGCATAACTAGTATTATGAAGTTAATTAAGGTTGACAAGCTTCAGTAACAAGAATTTATGCTTTTGGCATTCAAATGGGCACTGTTGGTGTGTTTCCTGTCCTCCTCTCACTGTCGACTTTAATTCTCCATTGACTTACATTGGGTTTCGTGTTTCGGGATGACCCCGACTTTTCCCTAAAGTCGGCCGATTTTGCTCGACCCGACTTTTGGAAAAGTTGGGTTTCATGAAACGAAACTCGACCCTAAAAAACCAAAAGTCACTCAACACTAGTGCCCAGTGTCAGGCAGCTGCCACCAAAGCAAATAGGGTCATGGGATGCATTAGAAGAGGTCTGGGGACACGAGATAAAAACATAATTCTCCCTCTGTACAAATCACTCGTCAGACCACCCTTGGAGTATTGTGTGTAATTTTGGACGCCGGTGCTCAAGAAAGACATTACTGAACTTGAAAGGGTTCAAAGGCGGGCTACTAAATTGATAAATGGAGTTGGTTCACTACAAAACCGAGAAAGGTTATCAAAATTAGGCCTATTTACTCTAGAAAAGAGAAGACTTACTGGAGACCTAATATATATGTGCAAGTATATCAGAGGGCAATACAGAGATCTCTCCAATGAACTGTTTGTACCAAGGACTGTGACAAGAACAAGGGGGCATTCTCTTCGTTTGGAGGAAAGACAATTTCTACACCAGCATAGAAGAGCGTTCTTCACGGTAAGAGCAGTGAGGCTCTGGAATTCTCTTCCTGAGGAAGTGGTGATGGCCAACTCACTGAATGAATTTAAGAAAGGAATGGATGTTTTTCTTGTGATTAACAGTATAGAAGGTTACGAATAACATAATATTATAGGTAGATGGTTGACCCAACTTAGGGGAAGGAATTTTTTTCCCTATGGAGAAAATTTGCTTCTACTCTGTGGGTTTTTTGCCTTCCCCTGGATCAACAATGCAGAACAGCTGCACTAAAAATAGGCTTAACTAGATGGACATAAGGTCTTCCTTCAGCCTTCAAAACTATGTTACTATGTTACTATGAATTCCCAATTATTTAAACTCTTTGACTACATTTAATCGTCCGGCCAATTCCAAGGAGTTCTCGGGAGCATCTCCCACCGGCATAATTGAAGATTTCTCCCAGTTAATACATAAACCAGAGATCACTGCGAAGGATCCAAAGACTTACATTGCCACCCTCAGAGAAGATGGCCACTCTCCCAAAAACAAGAGCATGTCATCAGCATACAACACTATTTTTTCTTGCAAAGACTCATACCCAAACCCCTTAATTTCAGGTGTCGCCCGAATTACTACTGCCAAGGGCTCAATGCCAGATCAAACAGTAGGGGAGACAGGGGGCACCCCTGTCTGGTCCCTATGTATAAGTTAATTGTATTTGAGATCTCCCCATTAATTCTAATTTTGGCCTCTGGACTCGAATTCAGCAGCTGTATCCAGGAAATAAAATTTTTACAGAAACCCATCTTGGCTAATATAGCCCAGAGATATGGGTATTCGACGCAGTCAAATGCTTTAGCAGCATCCAAAAATGCAACAGCCCTAGGTTCCTATCCCTTAGATGGGATCTGTAAATTTAGATACAACCCCCTGATATTAATCGCAGTTGATTTCTCTGGCATAAAACCAGTTTGATCTGGATGAATAATACTAGATATTACTCCAGACAGCCGCATCGCCAGAATCTTTGCAAAAATCTTGACATCAATGTTTAAAAGGGAGATAGGCCTGTATGACTCTGGAAGACAAGGATCCTTATCAGCCTTGGGGATCACCACTATGATTGCTTCATTCAAGGACCGGGGCAAGTGCCCATCTTCCCTAGCTGCCTCAAACACCTTCAACAGCTGTGGAAGCATTATATTTGAGTACTGCTTATATACCTCCACAGGCAGCCCATCAGACCCCGGTGTCTTATTCCCTGCCATAGAATCTAGAGCAGTGATGGTGAACCTTGGCACTCCAGCTGTTGGAGAACTACAACTCCCAGCATGCCTCAACTGCTGCAGGTTGCAAGGGCATGCTGGGAGTTGTAGTTTTACAACAGCTGGAGTGCCAAGGTTAGCCATCACTGATCTAGAGCCTCCTCTAATTCCTCCAGACTAATTGGTGCCTCCAGCCCAACAGCTTCCGATTCTGACAGAGTAGGCAGACCAGCAGTCCCCAAAAAGCTACTGAGCAACTCGTCAGAGAACCCGCCCTGCGAATTATATAATGTCTCAAAAACTCGCTAAAAGTTGCTAGAATTGCCCCAGAAGATCTTTCTAGTTCCCCATTTTTGTTTTTTTTATCTCCGCTACCATTGCAGGGCCAGATTGAGTCTCGATCAGGGTAGCTAGTAGATGTCCAGTTCCCTCCCCCTCCCCGAAATAGACCTGCCGCCGGAAGTATCGTTTATCTGCAGCTTTTGAAAGCTTATGTTGGGTTGATTGTTTTTCCCCATCTTTTAATGCGTTAAAATGTACACTCACTGGCCACTTTATTAGGTACACCATGCTAGTAACGGGTTGGACCCCCTTTTGCCTTCAGAACTGCCTCAATTCTTCGTGGCAGAGATTCAACAAGGTGCTGGAAGCATTCCTCAGAGATTTTGGACCATATTGACATGATGGCATCACACAGTTGGCGCAGATTTGTCGGCTGCACATCCCTGATGCGAATCTCCCGTTCCACCACATCCCAAAGATGCTCTATTGGATTGAGATCTGGTGACTGAGGAGGCCATTTGAGCACAGTGAACTCATTGTCATGTTCAAGAAACCAATCTGAGATGATTCGAGCTTTATGACATGGCGCATTATCCTGCTGAAAGTAGCCATCAGATGTTGGGTACATTGTGGTCATAAAGGGATGGACATGGTCAGCAACAATACTCAGGTAGGCTGTGGCGTTGCAACGATGCTCAATTGGTACCAAGGGGCCCAAAGAGTGCCAAGAAAAAATTCCCCACACCATGACACCACCACCACCAGCCTGAACCGTTGATACAAGGCAGGATGGATCCATGCTTTCATGTTGTTTACGCCAAATTCTGACCCTACCATCCGAATGTCGCAGCAGAAATCGAGACTCATCAGACCAGGCAACGTTTTTCCAATCTTCTACTGTCCAATTTCGATGAGCTTGTGCAAATTGTAGCCTCAGTTTCCTGTTCTTAGCTGAGAGGAGTGGTACCCAGTGTGGTCTTCTGCTGCTGTAGCCCATCTGCCTCAAAGTTCGACGCACTGTGCGTTCAGAGATGCTCTTCTGCCTACCTTGGTTGTAACGGGTGGCAATTTGAGTCACTGTTGCCTTTCTATCAGCTCGAACCAGTCTGCCCATTCTCCTCTGACCTCTGGCATCAACAAGGCATTTCCGGCCACAGAACTGCCGCTCACTGGATTTTTTTTCTTTTTCGGACCATTCTCTGTAAACCCTAGAGATGGTTGTGCGTGAAAATCCCAGTAGATCAGCAGTTTCTGAAATACTCAGACCAGCCCTTCTGGCACCAACAATCATGCCACGTTCAAAGGCACTCAAATCACCTTTCTTCCCCATACTGATGCTCGGTTTGAACTGCAGGAGATTGTCTTGACCATGTCTACATGCCTAAATGCACTGAGTTGCCGCCATGTGATTGGCTGATTAGAAATTAAGTCTTAACACACAGTTGGACAGGTGTACCTAATAAAGTGGCCAGTGAGTGTATATCCGATGGAGTTTTCAAATATTGCAATTCTGCAGAGATAGCTTCCTTCTGTAAAAGTTCCTCATATTCTCTAGACTTAGTTCTAACTCTATTCACTTCCGAGATCGACAGTCCTCTCAGATAAGCTTTAGACGCATCCCATATTATTTCCCTGGGGGCTGTACCCTCATTAATAGCAAAAAATTATTTTAGCAATCAGGGATCCTAGCATCTGCTTGAATAATAGGTAACCAGAATGCGTTAAACGACCATGGTGCCCGTTCCCCTCTCCCACCATTTTCCCAATTAAATGTCGCCATAACAGGGGAGTGATCTGACAAGGCCCTAGGTTGATATTTGTTTGCAAAATTATTACTGGGCAAGTTGTATTTGAGAGGATTCTTTTTATTATTGAACAACAACTATGTTCTCAATCAACCGAAAAGACTCATAAATATCAAAGCTTAATATTTTTGGAAGTTGGAGTGGGTTTTTTTTAGATTTGGCTATCTTAGGAGGATATCTGTTTGTGCAGGTAACTATTACTGTGCAGTATATACCCATCTCACTTGTTTATTTTCACCAGGTAAACCAATATAACAACACAAAATGTAGAAATAAACATTTCTGACATTCAAAACAAAAAAAAAGGGACCAAAATAGCCACCTTTCTTTACGATGACACTCAAAAGCCTTCCATCCATACATTCTGTCAGTTGCTTGATCTGTTTACGATCAACATTGCGTGCAGCAGCCACCACAGCCTCCCTGACACTGTTCCCAGAGGTGTAATGTTTTGACTCCCTGTAGATCTCACATTTTATGAGGGACCACAGGTTCTCTATGGGGTTCAGATTAGGTGAACAAGGGGGCCATGTCATTATTTTTTCTTCTTTTAGACCTTTACTGGGCAGCCACGCTGTGGAGTATTTGGATGCATGTGATGGAGCATTGGCCTGCATGAAAATCATGATTTTCTTGAACAATACTGACTTCTTCCTGTACCACTGGTTGAAGAAGGTGTCTTCCAGAAACTAGCAGTAGGTCTGGGAGTTGAGCTTCACTCCATCCTCAACCCGAATAGGTCCCACAAGTTTATCTTTGATGATACCAGCCCATACCAGTACCCCACCTCCACCTTGCTGGCGTCTGAGTCAGAGTGGAGCTCTACAGCATTTACTGATCCAGCCTCGGGCCCATCCATCTGGCCCATCAAGAGTCACTCTCATTTCATCAGTCCATAAAACCTTACAAAAAACTGTCTTAACATATGTCTTGGCCCAGTCTTCACATTTCATCTTATGTTTCTTGTTCAAAGGTGGTCGTTTTCCTGCCTTCCTTACCTTGGTCATGTCCCAGAGTATGGCACACCTTGTGCTTTTTGATACTCCAGTAACGTTGCAGTTCTGAAATATGGCAAAACTGGTGGCAAATGGCATCTTGGCAGCTTCACGCTTGATTTTCCTCAATTCATGGACAGTTATTTTGAGCCTTTTTTTATCAACACGCTTCTTGTGACCCTGTTGGCTATTTGCCATGAAATGCCTGATTGTTCAGTGATCACGCTTCAAAAGTTTGGCAATTTCAAGACTACTGCATCCCTCTGCAAGACATCTCACAATTTTTGACTTTTCAGAGTCCGTCAAATCTCTCTTCTGACCCATTTTGCCAAAGGAAAGGAAGTTACCTAATAATTAAGCACACCTTATATAGGGTGTTTATGTCATTAGACTACACCCCTCCTCATTACAGAGATGCAAATCACCTGATTTACATAATTGACAGTTGGCTTTCAAGCCTATATAGCTTGGAGTAGGACAATATGTATGAAAAGGATGATGTGATCAAAATACTCATTTGCCTTATAATTCTGCACACAGTATATAGGCCCATCATACACTGGAGCATCATCCATGGGGCCCTTCATACACTGGAGCATCATATGGGGCCCATCATATGCTAGAGCATCATATGGGGCCCATTATATATGGAGCATAATATAGGCCCATCATACAATGGAGCATCATCCATGGGGCCCATCATATACTGGAGCATCATATGGGGCCCATTATATATGGAGCATAATATAGGCCCATCATGCAATGGGGGATCATCCATGGGGCCCATCATATACTAGAGCATCATATGGGGCCCATTATATATGGAGCAATATATAGGCCCATCATACAATGGAGAATCATCCATGGTGCCCATCATATACTGGAGCATCATATGGGGTTCATTATTTATGGGGCTGGAGCCCATTCTGTATGGAGCAATATATGGGGCCCATCATATACTGTATGGAGCTTTATATGCGACTCATTATACTGTATGGAGCAATATGTGGGGCGCATTCTATTCTATGGGGACCGTCCTATACTGTATGGCACATTATATGGGGACCATCATAAACTGTAGCATTATGTGGAGCTCATCATATACTGTATGGTACATTATATGGGACTAATTATTCTGTATGGAGCATTATATGGGGCTCATTATTCTGTATGGTGCACTATGTGGTGGACATAATACTGTATGGAGGAATATACTTTTTGCGCTATTGTAGAATTTAAAATAGATATCAGTCATGTAATGTAAGAAGTGAAGTATTTCTCATTGCACTATACCAATATTTCTCTGCTGTATCGGAGCATCATGAATTGTGGTATGTGTCAAAGGGGCCCACTGACACTCTTTCACCCGGGGCACACGAAAACCTGGCGCCAGCCCTACCCCCCCACAACTTTAGCCAAATAACCCCCAGTTTTCAATGCGTAACTATTATTATAAAGTAAATTAAGCTTGACAAGCTTAAGTAATAAGAATTGATGTCGTTGGCATTGAAATGGGCACTGTAGGTGTGTTTACTGTCCTCCTCTCCCTGACGTCTTTGCTTCCCCATTGACTTGCATTGGGTTTCGTGTTTCAGTCAGACCTCCGACTTTTCCGGATAGTCGGCCCATTTCGTTCGACTCGACTTTTGAGAAAGTCGGGCTTCATGAAACCCGACTTGACCCTAAACAAGGCAAAGTCACTCATCTCTACTCAAAAATATTTCTCGGATCCGTACATTCCTCAACCAAGAATCTGCAAAAACCCTAATCCATGCCCTCTTCATCTCCCACCTTGACTACTGCAACCTCCTGCTCTATGGCCTCCCCGCTAACACTCTCGCACCCCTCCAATCTATTCTAAACTCCGCTGCCTGACTAATCCACCTGTCTCCCTGCTATTCTCCAGCCTCCCTCCTCTGTCAATCCCTGCACTGGCTCCGTATTACCCAAAGGCTCCAGCTCAAAACACTAACCATGATATACAAAGCCATCCACAACCTGTGCCCTCCATACATCTGTGACCTCGTCTCCCGGTACTTACTTGCACGCAACATCCGATCCTCACAAGATCTTCTCGACTCCCCTCTTATCTCCTCTTCCCACAAACGCATACAAGATTTCTCCGGTGGATCCGCCCTACTCTGGAACTCTATCACAACATATCAGACTCTCACCTACCGTGGAAACCTTCAAAAGGAACCTGAAGACCTACCTCTTCCAACACGCCTACAACCTGCAGTAACCACCGATCCACCAAACCACTGCATGACCAGCTCGGCCCTCACCTATTGTATCCTCACCCAGCCCTTGTAGATTGTGAGCCCTCATGGGCAGGGTCCTCTCTCCTCCTGTACCAGTTGTGACCTGTGTTGTTTAAGATTACTGTACTGCTACATCGAATAACTTAATCAGTCCTCACCTCTCCAAAAACGCAGGGGGGTATTACCTTTCCAGACGTCTGGAGATATAACTTGGCCGTGCACCTTAGAAGGATACCAGCTTGGGCCTCCTTGCGGGCTTATAGCAAATGGGTAGAAATCGATAAACTTTGGATGGCTCCAGCGCATCCCAATTCATTGTTATGGAGAGATGGGAGTACATGCCCCTCAGTTCCTCTGCTGGGCTCTATGGCATTTACAATGAAAATTTGGAGGATAAGCAACAGGGCCTTTCCATTGATCTCCCCCAGGTCCCCATATTATCTCCTTCTTTTTTACACTCTCCATACTTTATAGTATTCCTGCAGCTATGACAGAACCATGGCTTCAAGCACAATTATTTTATTACGCAGATATTTTAGACCCCTTTAACATAAATATTCTTCCTTTCCAGACTCTTAGAGAGCGGTTTAATCTCCCACTTAGGACCTACTTCTCATACTTACAAATTCGCCACCTGGCCTTATCTTTATATAAAAACACAATGTTCTCTACCCCCACTTGCTTTGAACGACTCTGTAAAGGGAACCCCTCTACAAAGGGTTTGATCACAGACTTTTATAATATACTGCTCACTCTGCCATTAGACCCCCTCCTAAACATACTTACATGATTAAGTGGGAGAGATACCTGGGGAGGGAACTTCTGCTTCCTATATGGCAGGTCATATGGTCAAAGGCAGCTAAATCATCACCATGCACAATACAGAAGGAAAATCAGTACAAGATACTGATGTATTGATATCATACGCAGGAGGTTTTACATAATATTTACCCTGCCATGTCAGATAGATGCTGGAGATGCCTGGGGGCAGAGGGCTCATTGCCACATATATTCTGGGATTGCCAGACTATACCCCCCTTCTGGAAGAGAGTACAGGGGTTGATTTCTTAGGTGTTGGCTGTAGAGATACCTCTGGATCCTGTGGCTTATTTACTTAATGATCCACCCGTATCTATGAGCAAGGGTCCAGCCAGGCTGCTCCTCCATATCCTAACATCGTCAAAGTGTCTAATAGCCTCATACTGGAAGAAAAGATCAGCTCCTTCCATGAAAAAACTCAGCTTGAAGATTAAAGAAATGAAGACATATGGAGATTCTTACGGCCTGCATTAATAATGAACTTGATTTGTTCAACCCCTTCATGACCCAGTCTATTTTGACCTTAATGACCAGGCCATTTTTTGCAATTCTGACCAGTGTCCCTTTATGAGGTAATAACTCAGGAACGCTTCAACGGATCCTTGCGATTCTGAGATTGTATTTTGTGACATATTGGGCTTCATGATAGTGGTAAATTTAGGTTGATAATTTTTGCGTTTATTTGTGAAAAAACGGAAATTTGGTGAAAATTTTGAAAATTTCGCAGTTTTCATATTTTGAATTTTTATTCTGTTAAACCAGAGAGTTATGTGACACGAAATAGTTAATAAATAACATTTCCCACATGTTTACTTTACATCAGCACAATTTTTTTGGAAACAAAATTTTGTTTTGTTAGGAAGTTATAAGGGTTAAAAGTTGACCAGCGATTTCTCATTTTTACAACAAAATATACAAAACCATTTTTTTAGGGGCCACCTCACATTTGAAGTCACTTTGAGGGGTCTATATGGCAGAAAATACCCAAAAGTGACATAATTCTAAAAACTGCACCCCTCAAGCTACTCAAAACTACATTCAAGAAGATTATTAACACTTCAGGTGCCTCACAGGAACTAAAGCAATATGGAAGGAAAAAATGGACATTTTAATTTTTCTGACAAAAAATTTATTTTAGCATCAATTTTTTCATTTTCACATGGGTAACAGGATAAATTGGATCCTAAATTTGTTAGGCAATTTCTCCTGAGTACAACGATACCTCATGTGTGGTCATAAACCACTGTTTGAGTGCACGGCAGGGCTCAGAAGGGAAGGAGTGCCATTTGACTTTTTGAATGGAAAATATGCTAGAATATTTAGCGGTTGCCATGTCGCATATGGAGAGTCTCTCTGTGCCTAAACATTGGAGCTCCCCCACAAGTGACCCCATTTTGGAAACTAGACCACCCAAGGAACTTATCTAGATGCATAGTGAGCACTTTGAACCCCCAGGTGCTTCACAAATTGATCTGTAAAAAAAAGAAAGTACATTTTTTCACAAAAATTATCTTCTAGCCTCAGTTTTTTATTTTCACATGGACAACAGGATAAAGTGGATCCTAAAATTTGCTGTTCACTTTCTCCTGAGTACATCGATACCTCAAATGTGGTTATAAACCACTGTTTGGGCGCACGGCAGGGCCCAGAAGGAAAGGAGTGCCATTTGACTTTTCAAATACAAAAATTAGCTTCAATCGTTAGCGGACACCATGACGCACTTGGAGAGCCCCTGTGTGCCTAAACAGTGTAAAAAACCACAAGTGACACCATTTTGAAAAGTAGACCCTTTAAGGAACTTATCTAGATGTGATGTGAGCACTCTGAACCCCCCAAGTGCTTCACAGAAGTTTATAACGCAGAGCGGTGAAAATAAAAAATCTTTTTTTTTCCTCAAAAATGATATTTTAGCCCACAATTTTTTATTTTGACAAGGGTAACAGGAGAAATTGGACCACAAAAGTTGTTGTGCAATTTGTCTTGAGTATGCTGGTATCCCATATATGGGGGGGAACCACTGTTTGGGCACACGTCGGGGCTCGGAAGGGAAATAGTGAAGTTTTGAAATGCCAACTTGATGGAATGGTCTGCGGGCGTCATGTTAGGTTTGCAGAGCCCATGATGTGCCTAAACAGTAGGAACCCCCCACAAGTGACCCTATTTTGGAAACTAGATCCCCCAAGGAACTCATCTAGATGTGTGGTGAGCACTTTGAATCCCCAAGTTCTTCACAGAAGTTTATAACGCAGAGAATAAAATAATAATTTTTTTAGTACCCAATTTTTTATTTTCCCAAGGGTAACAGGAGAAATTAGACCCCCAAAGATGTTGTGCAATTTTTCCTGAGTACGCTGAAACCCCATATGTTGGGTAAACCACTGTTTGGGCACACGTCGGGGCTCAGAATGGAGGGAGCACTGTTTGACTTTTTGAACGCAAAATTGGCTGGAATCAATGGTGGCACCATGCCGCGTTTGGAGACCCCCTGATGTGCCTAAATAGTGGAAACCCCCATTCTAACTCCAACCCAAACCCCAACACACTCCTATCCCTAATCCCAACCCTATCCATAACCACAACCTTAACCTCAACACACCCCTAACCCTAATCCCAACTCTAACCCTAAACACAAGCCTAACCCTAATCTTAACCCTAATTCCAACCGTAGCCCTAATCCCAACCCTAATTCCAACCCTAACCCTAATTCCAACCCTAACCGTAATTCTAACCCTGACCCTAATTCCAACCCTAACCCTAATTCCAACCCTAAACCTAATTCCATCCCTAACCCTAATTTCAACCCTAACCCTAATTCCAACCCTAACCCTAATTCTAACCCTAATGGAAAAATAAAAAATATTTTCTTTATTTTATTATTTGCCCCTACCTATGGGGGTGATAAAAGGGGGGGGTTTATTTACTTTTTTTATTTTGATCACTGTGAGAGTTGGGACTAGGGTTAAGAATTAGGGCTAGGGGTGTGTTGATGTTAGGTTTGTGGTTAGGGTTGTGGTTAGGGTTAGGGTTGTGTTGGGGTTAGGGTTATGGTTAGGGTTGGGATTAGAGTTAGGGGTGTGTTGGGGTTAGGGTTGTTGTTAGAATTGAGGGGTTTCCACTACGTAGGCACATCACAGGGTCTCCAAACGCGACATGGTGCCACCATTGATTCCAACCAATTTTGAGTTGAAAAAGTCAAATGATGCTCCCTCCCTTCCAAGCCCCGACGTGTGCCCAAACAGTGGTTTACCCCAACATATGGGGAATCAGCGTACTCAAGACAAATTGCACAACAACTTTGGGGATCTAATTTCTACAGTTACCCTTGGGAAAATTGAAAAATTGGTGGCTAAAAAATCATTTTTGTGGAAAAAAAATGATTTTTTATTTTCACGACTCTGCGTTATAAACTTTTGTGAAGCACTTAGGGGTTCAAAGTGCTCACCACACACCTAGATAAACTCCTTGGGGGGTCTAGTTTCCAAAATGGTGTCACTTGTAGGGGGTTTCTACTGTTTAGGCACATCAAAGGGTCTCCAAACGCGACATGGCATTTGACCTCAATTCCAGCCAATTCTGCATTGAAAAAGTCAAATGACGTTCCTTCACTTCTGAGCTCTGCCGTGCCCCCTAACAGTCGTTTACCACCATATAAGGGGTATCGGCGCACTCAGGACAAATTGCACAACTTTGGGGGTCTAATTTCTCCTGTTACCCTTGTGAAAATAAAAATTCGGGGACAAAAAGATAATTTTCGTGAAAAAAATATGATTTTTTATTTTCACGGCTCTGCGTTATAAACTTCTGTGAAGCACTTGAAGGTTCAAAGTGCTCACCACACATCTAGTTAAGTTCCTTAATTGGTCTAGTTTCCAAAATGGTGTCAATTGTTGGGGGTTTCCACTGTTTAGGCACATCAGGGACTCTATAAACGCGGCATGGCATCCGATTTCAATTCCAGCCAATTCTGCATTGAAAAAGTCAAACGGCGCTCCTTCCATTCCAAGCCCTGCCGTGCGCCCAAACAGTGGTTTACCCCCACATATGGGGTATCACCGTATTCAGGAAAAATTGCACAACAAATTTTGTGTTTTATTTTCTCTTTTTACGCTTGTGAAAATAAAAAAATTGGTTCTGAAATAAAATGTTTGTAAAAAAAAAGTTAAATGTTAAATTTTTTTCTTCCACATTGTTCAGTTCCTGTGAAGCACGTAAAGGGTTAATAAACTTCTTGAATGGTTTTGAGCACCTTGAGGGGTGCAGTTGTTAGAATGGTGTCACTTTTGTGTATTTTCTGTCATATTGACCTCTCAAAGTGACTTCAAATGTGAGGTGGTCATTAAAAAAAATGGTTTTGCAAATTTGTTGTAAAAATGTGAAATCGCTGGTCAACTTTTAACCCTTATAACTTCCTAACAAAAAAAATGATGCTACTGTAAAGCAGGCATGTGGGAAATGTTATTTATTAAGTATTTTGTGTAACATACAGTGGGTAAAAAAAGTATTTAGTCAGTCAGCAATAGTGCAAGTTCCACCACTTAAAAAGATGAGAGGCGTCTGTAATTTACATCATAGGTAGACCTCAACTATGGGAGACAAACTGAGAAAAAAAAATCCAGAAAATCACATTGTCTGTTTTTTTTCATTTTATTTGCATATTATGGTGGAAAATAAGTATTTGGTCAGAAACAAAATTTCATCTCAATACTTTGTGATATATCCTTTGTTGGCAATGACAGAGGTCAAACGTTTTCTGTAAGTCTTCACAAGGTTGCCACACACTGTTGTTGGTATGTTGGCCCATTCCTCCATGCATATCTCCTCTAGAGCAGTGATGTTTTTGGCTTTTCGCTTGGCAACACGGACTTTCAACTCCCTCCAAAGGTTTTCTATAGGGTTGAGATCTGGAGACTGGCTAGGCCACTCCAGGACCTTGAAATGCTTCTTACGAAGCCACTCCTTCGTTGCCCTGGCGGTGTGCTTTGGATCATTGTCATGTTGAAAGACCCAGCCACGTTTCATCTTCAATGCCCTTGCTGATGGAAGGAGGTTTGCACTCAAAATCTCACGATACATGGCCCCATTCATTCTTTCATGTACCCGGATCAGTCGTCCTGGCCCCTTTGCAGAGAAACAGCCCCAAAGCATGATGTTTCCACCACCATGCTTTACAGTAGGTATGGTGTTTGATGGATGCAACTCAGTATTCTTTTTCCTCCAAACACGACAAGTTGTGTTTCTACCAAACAGTTCCAGTTTGGTTTCATCAGACCATAGGACATTCTCCCAAAACTCCTCTGGATCATCCAAATGCTCTCTAGCAAACTTCAGACGGGCCCGGACATGTACAGGCTTAAGCAGTGGGACACGTCTGGCACTGCAGGATCTGGGTCCATGGTGGCGTAGTGTGTTACTTATGGTAGGCCTTGTTACATTGGTCCCAGCTCTCTGCAGTTCATTCACTAGGTCCCCCCGCGTGGTTCTGGGATTTTTGCTCACCGTTCTTGTGATCATTCTGACCCCACGGGGTGGGATTTTGCATGGAGCACCAGATCGAGGGAGATTATCAGTGGTCTTGTATGTCTTCCATTTTCTAATTATTGCTCCCACAGTTGATTTCTTCACTCCAAGCTGGTTGGCTATTGCAGGTTCAGTCTTCCCAGCCTGGTGCAGGGCTACAATTTTGTTTCTGGTGTCCTTTGACAGCTCTTTGGTCTTCACCATAGTGGAGTTTGGAGTCAGACTGTTTGAGGGTGTGCACAGGTGTCTTTTTATACTGATAACAAGTTTAAACAGGTGCCATTACTACAGGTAATGAGTGGAGGAAAGAGGAGACTCTTAAAGAAGAAGTTACAGGTCTGTGAGAGCCAGAAATCTTGATTGCTTGTTTCTGACCAAATACTTATTTTCCACCATAATATGCAAATAAAATGAAAAAATAACAGACAATGTGATTTTCTGGATTTTTTTTTCTCAGTTTGTCTCCCATAGTTGAGGTCTACCTATGATGTAAATTACAGACGCCTCTCATCTTTTTAAGTGGTGGAACTTGCACTATTGCTGACTGACTAAATAGTTTTTTTTCCCCACTGTATCTCTCTGATTTAAGGGCAGAATCGTCGGGATCTTTTAAAGTGTTCCAAAGTTATAACCTCAAAGTGACAGTCGTCAGAATTGTAAAAATTGGCCTGGTCAGTAAGCTGCAAATTGGCTCAGTCACTAAGGAGTTAAAAAAAGATTACTGCACTTGTCTTTTATTATGTACACCCCTCCTCACATGTAAAGCGCCATGGATTAAATGTCGCTATAATAATAATAATAATAATAATAATAATAATAAATAATAATAAGACTTTTGGTTTGGCGTTCCAGTGATTTCTACGTATGCTCCTGCTCAGGGGCATTACTATCAGGAGGCAGACTGCAAAATCAGTATCATTACAGGGAGAGAACAGGAGACATATTATTATAAGCAATCACGTGGGTAAGAAGGTACGGGGTCAATATCATTACTATAAAGGGTGAAGGAGAATTATTATAAGGAGGCATGGGGGCATTATTTCTATATGCTGCTGTACTTAGATATAAGGAAATATATGAAAGACATTAGAATGTCTGGGGTAACAATGGACCAAAAGGAATATATGAATGGATAATATCCAAATGTATATATTATATATAAATCTCACAAAATCATATAAATATGACTGGCCATAGATCCCCAAACAATGCATAGGACTGGTAAGAACAGATTGCCAATAATCATACAAAGGAGGGAAGGAAACCAACAAAAGTTGCAATCACAAGAGTCCATGTAATGCAAAAAATATATAATTTTTATTAGTCAAGATGAGCAGACAAAGATAGAAGGAGTTAAAAACATCAGTGGATATAACACCCTGCACTGCAGCCCTGATTCATATTGCACAGTGCCCAGCTATATCAGCCATAGAGATAAAGCAGTCACTGTATACATGTATACCCATCACTCTCACTTCTATACACAGAAGTATATGGGCTCAAACATCAGAATGTATACATGAACAAATGTCCAACATACTGTATGTATAATAAAGTGCATAAAGTCTTACAATAATTACCTGTTGGTGATAAGTGGTGATGGATGGCAGCAGCGTCTACAACAGGCCAGCCCGCCCTCCCCTACGCACGTTTCGGATTACTCCTTTATCAGGGGGCGTGGTAAATGTTGACCTAAGTGATGTTATAAAGGGAGGAGGCCGGAAATAATGTAATACCTAATAAGGGAAGAGGTGGTGCATCGCCATGGTGTCCAAGATGCCAGCATCCGACACAGGAACTCCCAGCGCCGGAAACACATTATCATGTGACCAGACGCCGGAGGCACCACGTGCCGGGGACCGACGCGATGAACCAAGAAGGCGTTGCATGTGCAGAGGAGGGGGAGCGGGAACAAGTGACGCGCTACCAGGGAGGTGAAATAGTGTATATGTACAAGGCATGGCAGCCCGCACCCAATCCACGGTGTCCCTGAGGTCTGGCGTGGGATGCATCGCCGACACAAGATATGCAGAAGGGCAACATAATACAATAGAAAGCAGAGTAATACAGAATAGTACAAATACATAAGAAGCAGTACCACCGCACATGCAGCAGTGCCAACAATCAAAAAACACCCTATATGTATCCCACAAGTTTTTATAATAGAAATAGAAACATACCCTTCACTGCATAATATTTAAAGGGGAATGCCATATATATTTTTTGATAGATAATATAAAAATAGATAAGAATTCATATTATATTCACAATTTTCAAGCAATATCAAAATTGATATACAATCATATCACAAAGAAAGATATAATAATATTATATTTAATTATTGCCCACAAAATATATAGAACAGCATTACCAAGATATGATTATATAAGAGACATTATCATACAGTCCTAATTATATATCATTGAAAAAAATAGAAAAATAAATAAAATAAACAAAATAAAGATATTCACAAAACATCCCCCCGACTCATCTTCAACCTCGTCAAAGGATCAAAGGATCTTTTTCAAACATAGGTATAGGATGGACATAGAAAACAGTAGAAATTAGTCCATCTGTACAAGGGACCGCCACTATCCTGGACTCCGTCCAATGATCTTCATAGATCCACAAAATATCATAAAAATACCTAATACATGAAAAACACAATTAAAAATATAATAAAAACAATAAAAAATAGCAAGGATTAGATCCACCCAATGTCCACCTGGAACAGTAAGGTGGTCACAGGAACGGATCGAAACTCAAATTCTCGTTTAGTCCTTGTGGATATACCGTATTAAGCGTCCAGATCCAGCGAGTCTCAAGTTTACCCAATCTTTGAAACAGATTGCCACCACGAATCCCAATATTTAAGGCATCGATACCCCTCACCTGTAGCACCGTACTGTCACAGTCATGAAAGTTTTTAAAGTGTCGGGGTAACGTTTTAAGAGTGAATGCATCCATGTGGCCAGCCGCCGCCTGAATATCCAACACATACTCGCGCACGCGAACCTTGAATTGTCTAGTTGTTATACCGACATAAATTAATCCACATGGACAGGTGGCGTAATAAATAACATATCTCGTAGCACAAGTAATGTATTTATTGATCTTAAAATTTTTAACGCCACCTGAATCGGAAAAAGAATCACACTTTTCAATGTTGGGACAGGCAACTCAATGTCCACACGGAACACACCCACTCCTATGTGTGAAATTATCCAAAAATGTACCCTTTCTCTCACTTGTATAATGACTATGTGTGAGGTGATTGCGCAGATTCTTAGGACGCCAAAATGTAATGACTGGTATGTCCAGAATAAATTTGCCAATTATTGGGTCAATTTTCAATATAGGACATGCTTTAGACAAAGCCTGCCTGACCTGCCTAGAATGGGAATGATAATTTGCAATGAAGCGTAACTTCCAGGTCCCTCCATCTTCCTAGCTGATTCCCTATTGTACAGTAGGCCATTTTGGGAAGAATAATTAGCCCTGTTATAGGCTCTTTTGAGTAGACGCCGACTATAGCCACGTTCCAAGAATCTCATTTTTAGCTCCTCTGCTCTTCTCTCAAAATCCTCATTAATAGAGCAAATCTGACAAAGTTGGAGGAACTGACCAATGGGAACAGACCTTACCATGTGATCAGGATGACATAGCGAAGCGTGTAACAACAGATTAGTAGAAGTCATCTTCCTAAAAATATCTGTCTGCCACAGACCATCAGTATCCTGTTAAACAATGACATAGAGGAACTCAATCTTATCAGCATCGCATGTGAATGTTTAACGTATATTTTGGTCGTTGCTATTCAGGCGACCAATAAACTCCTGTAGTTCCAGAGTAATACAGCGTAGTACCCTACCAGACCAAAAATATAGGGCAAAATGGAGGAAATATACACTCCCTGATCGCCTACCTCCACACGACCAGGGGGATGCGGCTTCTTAGATGGTACAGAAGATTTGGCGCGCGCTGGGCAGACCCTGAAAACATGACCAGTCTGCCCATAGCTAAAACATGCCCCCACACCACGACGAACTGGAGGAAACACCGCTGGAGAACCACCTCTTCCCACCTGCCTGGGCTCGTCTTCCTGCACCAGTGTGTCCTCCTCCCTAGCAAGGACTACACTGGGCATATTCGCCAAAGCCACAAAAAACTCGTCTACCGACCGTAGAGATGGTGAATCGGCCGGCAAGGAGAAGGCCCAGGATTGGGGATCACCCTCAAGGAGGGCTATAGTGAATCCCACCTGCTGTTCCTCACTCCCTCATGAGCGATTGTGGAGCCTGAAGTGTAGCTTGTAGGCCTCCTTAAAAAACAAAAAATTCTCTCTCCCTCCAGAAAACCTGTCTGGGAGAGGTAACTTGGGCTGTGGTTGAGCCTGCATCTGAGCTGAAGCCCCGTACCCCACCAACTGCTGTAGCTGCTGCTCCACCACACCACGCAGCACCCCACGCTCCTCAGTGAGGGTCTGCAGCAATTGGAAACAGGTCTGCATTAGGGCCATGGCTCACCAGAAAAAATGGGACTGTTGGTAATAATGTCACAGGACAGTAGGGAAAAGGCAGGAGACATGGAACCTGGGCCCCTGAACTGTCCCTCAGGCTTAGGGGGTGCCCTGACTTTCCTTAACTTGGGGGTACACTTAATGGTAGTGAGGCCCAATTCTCTGACCTGTCCCTATCCCCTGTTTAGTCATGAGCTCAACCCCAACCCCCTCCCCAGGAGGTGAGACAGGGAATAAAGTAAATTGCACCAAATAACACAAGGGAAAATAAAACAGACACCACGGGGTTAAAGCAACTATAAACCCAAACTTAGCTTTATCTGCTGCCAATGCTCCAAGCAGCAGAGAAAGGCACCCGATCAGCATCTAGCAGCAACTCCACTGCTCCAGATAAGCTGAACCCCTTCTCCATCAGGTAGATCCAGACTTCACCAAGGTTTGTTAGAAAATGACCAGTATTACCAACAGGGAGCTGCAGCAGCTGATGATCTTTTATAGGAAGGAGGGGGAGGTCACCACCTGCTGGCTAATTGAACATGTAGTAACACCAGCGGCCACCGAGAGAAAACCAGCAGCAGAGCAACTACAGTTGTAGTAACACCAGCAGCCACCGGGGAAAAAACCCATATAATCCCCAGGGCCTGAAAGGAAAAAGGTTTATATAAGAGAGTCCAGACTCTGACACAGATCCTAAAATGGATTGTGACAAGTAAGCTCGGTTCTGCTCCCATACCGCTGTAGTAAGCTCGGTTCTGCTCCCATATCTCTGGAGTAAGCTCTTTTCTGAGCCAATATCTCTGTAGTAAGCTCCATTCTGCTCCCATATCTCTGGAGTATTCTCCGTTCTGATCCATATCCATATCTGTGTAGTAAGCTCAGTTCTTCTCCCATATGTCTGTAGTAAGCTCAGTTCTGCTCCCATATCTCTGGAGTATGCTCAGTTCTGCTCCCATATCTCTGTAGTAAGCTTGATTCTGCTCCCATATATCTGGAGTAAGCGCTGCTCTGCTTCCATATTTCTGTAGTAAGCTCTGTTCTGCTCCCATATCTCTGGAGTAAGCTCTGTTCTGCTCCCATATCTCTGGAGTAAGCTCTGTTCTGCTCCCATATCTCTGGAGTATGCTCAGTTCTGCTCCCATATCTCTGTAGTAAGCTTGATTCTGCTCCCATATATCTGGAGTAAGCTCAGTTCTGCTCCCATATCTCTGTAGTAGGTTGATTCTGCTCCCATATATCTGGAGTAAGCGCTGCTCTGCTTCCATATTTCTGTAGTAAGCTCTGTTCTGCTCTCTAGGGATGGGCGAATCTACTCCTTAGGACTCGTTACTCTGCGAGTAGTAGGGGACTCGCAGGAGTCGGTACTCTGCAAGTTTCCAAGAGATTACTCGCACAGTAACGAGTCCAATGCAAATCAATGGCAATCCTAGTTTTTACAGAGTTTAATACAAGCAATCCTAGTTTCTTAGCGATTTTGTGTCCCGCTGTCAGCAGCGAGTCTTAGCGAGTCTAGGACTCCTATATACTGTATTCGGGACTCGCAGAATACAGAATATGTTAATTTTCAGAGACAGCCTAGTTTGTTAGGTGAGAAAACTGTGAAGAGCACTACTATGATTGGCTGCTGTCCATCGTGATGCCTATGTCATGTATCACAGGCAAGGCTGTATATAAACCCTGCCCCCGCCATTTTGGGCACATTCCTGTGACGATCTGAGCTAGTGCAGGGCGAGTTGGAGACATAGAGCAGATCTAGGGACTGTTAGTCAGTGTAGGACCTCAAGATTCCTCACATATAACACAAAAGTTATTTTCAGAACTACCAGGACGGAGGAGTTCTGTAGAGGACTGTAGGCAGGGAGAAAGGCAGGAGCAGCCTTACAGTGCATACAGCACCATCCTCAGAGCTTAGCTTACTCACTCAGCTTCCATCAGAGCTGAAATCAGAAGCATAGCTGAGCAAATTTTCTTTTTTTTTCCACCAGATATTATTGGGGTCATATTTACCCCTGCAGCGTTATTGTTTCTGTGGCAGACCAGTGCGTTGCTGCTATCTATCCCACTAGCTAATAGCACGCACGCTGCCTGCTTGTGTGCACTAAACAATTTTTTCAGAAAGAGTGCGTTGCTTCTCTGCTAAGTTACAGCACGCACTTCACCCCAGAGCGGTGACGCAGACAGCACCACAGTCCACCTAGGTGACTGCCTTTGCGCACTAAACAATTTTTTCAGGGAGAGTGCAGGGCTTCTCTGCTACCAGCTAATAGCACGCACGTTACCTTCCTGCTGTGCCAATACGCATCACTAGCCTTGATTGTCCTCCTATTACAGTCCCCTGTAGTTATCCCCTTTGCACTGTGCATCCCCTGAGACTACAGCACGGGTCACATCACAGCCCCCAGTGAAGCAGACCCCGGCCCGGTGCTGGGTACCACGGTTTCAGTGCGTCACAGACGCCAATGGTGACACAAGAAATCTCACTCTCTCCTAATCCAAAAAAGGGTACAGTAAAAGAAAATAGAAGAAATGACATCACATAACTCTTACCCATGTTTGCCTGCCCATCTTCTCCAGCGTGATCAAATGACGGGAACATACTTCTGGCGATGGACCTCCAAGCCATATTTCGCTGTCTTTCATCACCATAGCCAGGGTGGGTGGGCTGCCACAGCTGGGGCCACTCTTCAACCAGGCCGATCAGCCTCTCTGTATCACGTCTGCTACACATCTTTGGTGGGCCTGTGTGTGCAGATCTGATCGCCCTGTGTGTGCAGAACAGATCGCCCTGTGTGTGCAGAATATCAGATCAGCCTGTGCAGTAAATCGGTTAGCACAGGCGACTTCCTGTTTAGCTTCTAGTGTGATGTAGAAACGATTTTCTGTGCTTTAGGGATGAATTCTAAATCGCTAAGCTAGGGGCCACTTGCGAGAGTAAAGAGTAAAAAAAATGGCAGCAGAGGAATCGCTGCAATACTCGCATCCCCATTCATTAACATTGGACTCGCTAGACTTGCAACGAATAGCGAGTTTCCGAGTCAGACTCGTTAGAGTCTAGCGATTCCGAGTATTTCAGGATTCGCCCATCCCTATTCTGCTCCCATATCTCTGGAGTAAGCTCCATTCTGCTCCCATATCTCTGGAGTAAGCTTGGTTCTGCTTCCATATCTCTGGAGTACGCTTGGTTCTGCTACCATATCTATGCAGCAAGCTACTTACTGTTCCCATATCTACATACCAGCCTATTTTTAAAGCCTGTTATCTCTGCTGCTTTAATACAATGGCCAGAGATAGGGAGGGAAAAGGAGGGCCACTGCAACTCGAGGGCCACTGCCTTGTGATTGCTCCCCAGGCTGAAAAGTGCCATCCAGCCCCTGTCTGTGTTAGAGTAGTTGGTGAGTTCTTGATGTCGCAGATTTTCTGCTGCATTTTTCCACCTATTTTTGTATCTTTTTAACTGCGTTTTTTTGTTTCTTTGCTATGTTATGTGTTGAATAAATTTGTTTTAATTTTGATACTTCCTGGTACTCGGCTTTAACAAAGCTTTATTGATAGAGTCATGTGTGGATTTTATGCATTTTGTGTTTTTTACCTGCGTATTTTCCTCATCTAATGCAATTCTATGGATAAAATCTGCATATAAATCTCAGCGTAAAAATCATAGTGGGCATGAGATTTCTATAAATCCCATCCACTTTGTGGGGACTGTAAGAAAATGCGTTTTCTATGCAGTGAAAATATTCAATGTGAGAACTTAGCTATATATTGCAATATTATTATTATGAAATCTGGTTCTTCCCTCCATGCCTGAGTTTGAAACTGATGCTAAGCCTATGGTGTTGCCACAATAATTATTGCTAGGCAACTTTCTTTTATGGTGAGATGTCTCTTTAAGATTCCATCACCAGATTCCATTATGACATCACTGATGTCAAGTTAACATTCCACCCCAAGATTCCATTATGACATCATAATGCACCGCCACTACTTAACCAAGTGCTTACTGCCCAGGTGTCATTATTGTCAGTGATTGGCTGCAAGGCTGGTGATATACTGACTGCGCTTGGATTTGCTTGAAATGTCTGACATTTCTTCAGATAAACTTGAGGAGTTGGCACTACTCCAGGGGATTCTTACCATCTATGCCCCTGACAATGTGCTACCAATACCCGATGGCGTCCTCAGCTTCACTTACCGGCTGGTTATGAAGCTAGTGAGAGACTGCCTGACCAAACACCAACAAGGTCGTATAAGCTCAGAATATCTTGAGCATTTACAGATGAACATCAGGACATCAGTACAACAGGTAACAGACAATCTGGGCAAAGCATATAAAACAACAATGGATAATATTCATAAAATACAAGCTGGGGAGGGGGGCGGTGATAGCGTGAGCCTGCGTGCTCTACAATGCCAGGGCTGAATTTTACTCCCAGTCCACCCTGGTCACAATATGAAGAAAAAGTAAATGTTTACACATGTAAAGAATATTTAGCATCCAAAACCTGGTTAAAATAATATTTTTGGGGAAAGACGGATATAAAAGCCTGATCAGAAGAGCAATGCCATGGTTTTCCCTCTTTCCCTGATTCTGGTTCTGATGCCCAACCCATAATCTTGCCACGTTAATTGTTACTAGAATGTTGCTAGGCAACTTCCATTTATGGTGAGATGCCCCTTTAACCCCTTCACCACCTTACGATTTTCCATTTTATGTGCTTTCATTTTTTTGCTCCCCTTCTCAGAGTCAGAACATTTTTTTTACCATCAATATAGCCTATGAGGGCTTGTTTATTGCAGGCTGAGTTGCAGTTTTAAATGACACCATAGATTACATATATTGTACTTGAAAACGGGGAAAAAATTTCTAGTGCTGTGAAATTGCAATTCCACAAATTTTTTTAATTTAAAATGTTTACTAAATGCTAAAACTGACCTGGTAATATGATTCTACAGGACAGTACGAGAATGCAGATACCAAACATGTATAGGTTCTTTTTTTAATTAAGTGGTAGGAAAAACATCTGAACGCCGGCCATGAGTCGGTGTTCATAAAAGAAGATCAATGGACAGGCACACTGGTCTTCTGCAGACCCCCGGCTTTTATGATAACCCATCGCAACCCCAGAATCATGTGACAAGGGCGCTGATGAGCGAGACTTGTGACACGGTTTCGGTCAGCATGTCTGATATGCAGTTGTCAGTGATTGACAGCAGCATATAAGTGGTTGACAGCCAAAATCCATCTGCATCTATTTGCAGGACATGACAGCTGATCACACCATCAACTGTCATGTGCGGGTAGAGATGCGGGCTCTGGTGCTGCCTAAAAAGACAGGGACACAACCTTGGATGTAACTATACTTTCAAAGTTGTAACTGGGTTAAGATTCCATCCCCGATTCCATGATGACATCACTGATGGCATGTTAACATTCCACCACAAGACTCCATTATGACATCATAATGCACCACCACTACCTACCCAATTGCTTAATGCCCAGGTGTCATTGTTGTCAGTGATTGGCTATGAAGCTGGTGATATACTGACTGCACTTGGATTTTTTTGAAATGTCTGGAATTTCTTCAGATAAACTTGAGGTGTTGGCACACTCCAGGGGATTCTTGCCATCTATGCCCCTGCCCATGTGCTACCACTACCCGATGGCGTCCTCAGCTTCACTTACCGGCTGGTTGTGAAGCTAGTGAGAGACTGCCTGACCAAACACCAACAAGGTCGTATTAGCTCAGAATATCTTGAGCATTTACAGATGAACCTCAGGACATTAGTACAACAGGTAACAGACAATCTGGGCAAAGCATATAACAATAATAATGAATAATATTCACAGCACATGAAACAATAATGAATAATATTTATAAAATACAAGTTTCTTTACATGAAATATATAGTTTGGCCAAGAGCAATATAATTTATAGCTTATAAGAAATATCCATATATGTATTAATTGTAGCTGTAGATTGCAGGAGTAAAATGGTGACATAAATAGCGTCCTATATTCTCTACTTTCTCTCATGATTTTCCTTTTTTGTTTATTTCCATTTTTATAGGCTGAAGAAAGATCCCAATGTGGAGATCTGGCCTTTTTTAAACAATTGGCCCAACATTTCCTGTATGTACTAGAGTTTATTGCCCGCCCACTGAAGCATTTGGTAAGAATCCGTCATCTTCTATATCTCATGTCTTTCTTGTCTGATCTTCTCCAGATTACTAGTCATATAGCAGATTGTCATATTTCTCATCATAGAAGCCCCCTGTCCGCTCCAGGCAGATACAGGATCTTTTATGGCAGCCTGTCTCTGCTCCATCCTCTGTGGTGACAGTCTGTACTGTGCTCAGTGGTGCGGACCTTTCATATCACATCGGTCTCGCTTTATCTTCACAATCTTCCTTCTTGTAAATGCTGCAGTTCTGGTAATAGATGTTATTGGAGAACTGTTGTATATACAAGTTCCTTATATATTAATGTGGATTTACTGGGCAGAGCGGCCGTGTATATTCCCCGCAATTATGTAAATCCAGGTTTAGTCCATTCTGTCTTTTGTGTACTGTAATTTAGTATTTGTGAGTTGTTATATTAATTGCACATATTATATCCATCAGGAAACACCGGCCGGTGACTCCAAAGAGGGGCAACACCGAAATATCGCTGACCCCAATACCAGTGAGCCAGGGCTAAAAAGTGATCTGATTGAAGGTAAGCTGATCATCTCGCATTCCTACAAACATTAATATTATGGAGACACCAGAGAATATATAAATTTACTCTTCATCCTCTGTATGAGGCCGGTGACGGCTCCTGAACCTCCTGTAGACTGTAATGGAGAGGGCTCATGCAATTCTGAAAACCCCTCCGGTTCTCTCTTCTGGGATCTTCTCAGCCCCAAAATGCACAGAGGACCTCACAGGGTCCTCATCCAAGTCACTGTCAGATCCCGAACAATCACACATTTATGGCAGAGTATATCTATCTATGGATGTGCCATAAGTATATACAGTATGTGCAGAATATCCATATAACTAGTATTATACCATTTACTTGTCTTTCCTTCCTTATATCGATGTGTTATATATTAAGTTCTGATATCGTCTAATACATGATGTCTCATTATTTTATCATTATATTAGAGACAACTGAGCCGGCAACTGCTGACGGTGGAATATCTGAGACACCAGAGATCCCCGAATCTGCCAGTGTAAGTATCAGAGAAAACATCTGTATATCATCAGATAACGGGGTATGAATTACACATCACATGTTACACCCCAGAGTACAGTGGGTTAACTCTATTCTTAATGTAGATTGGACCTATTATTATTATTCCTGTCTCCTCTGTGTGATGTCCCTTACCATCCCCTCCAGTACAATGATACATGTGTATGGAGGATATCCCTATAATATAATAGTGTCTGGGGAGCGTCCTGCTGGTATCATGTCCTCTACATCTGCTGCAGTGTAATCAGCGGGGACATAATGTAGAGAAGTTCCTGCATCTGCAGCTTTTATCTTCCTGCAACTTATATGTCTTATTGTCATTTCTTATTCTTCTAGGCCGTGATCAGATCATTGACCCCTATGAGAAAACCAAGTATGAGCGACTATACCCAGATCAAAGAGATTGGCAGAGGATCTTTAGGGTGAGCATTATGTATAATCTTCATTTTTCCAAAACTCCTTATGATGGTGCCTCAGTCTATATGTCCTGCCTTTTGGAAATTCCTGTATATGAGTCCACATCTAAATTTTACTGTATTCCAAGATGTGTAACATTTTTATTTTTTCATCCCATAGAGCTTTGTAAGGACTTGTTTTTGGTGTGTTGAGCTGTTGTTATCGGTACCACTTTGCACTAGATCTAATCTACATCTAGTCATCTACTCCACATCTATTTGTCATGATTCAGCTCAGTTATGATGTGATATGTATGAAAACCTCCCATAAGGGCTCATACTCACTTGCGAGAGACTCACACGATTCTCGATACTCGCACTGGGACCGGAGCGTGCGGCTACATGTATCTCTATGCAGCCGCACGCTCCAGTCCCAGTGCCGGCGGCAGTGCCGAGTTTTCATGTGAGAGACTAACACGAGAATCGTGCGAGTCTCTCGTAAGTGAGTATGAGCCCTAAGTGATCATTTATGCTGAGTAATTTTGTGTATTTCCAGACATTGGTTTCTAGTGACGGCCATACATCTAGTATTAACTATTAGTGATGAGTGAGTGTACTTGTTACTCGTGATTTCCGAGCATGCTCGGGTGTTCTCTGAGTATTTTGGCATGCTCGGAGATTTAGTTTGTGTCGCCATAGCGATAGCTGCATGATTTGCGGCTCCTAGACAGCCTGAATATATGTGGGTATTTCCTAACAAACAGGCATTCCTCCTCACGAGTATTCAGACTGTCTAGCAGTCGCAAATCATGCAACTGCGGTGACACAAACTAAATCTCCGAGCACGCCAAAATACTCAGAGAACACCCGAGCATGCTCGGAAAACTCAAGTAACGAGCATACTCGCTCATCACTATTAATCACTATTAACTATTAGGACAGAAGATCATTTGACATACAGTATAGACAGACTGTTAGTAAGAATTCTGTATAAATTATGGATTTTTCTCCTCTACAGGGCCGTCTACTTAGTGCGTCATAAAGACACAAACAAGGTATTCGCCATGAAGAAACAAGCAAGGGGTATCCTGGAGGATCCAGAGTATCTTGAAATGGCCTATCTGGAAAGGGACATCGCAATATTCGCTGATTGCCCCTTTGTTGTCTCCACGCTTTGTTCCTTCCCAGGTAAACAACATCTGTGTATGGTCATGGACTTTGAAGCAGGTAAGACATATCCATTGTATCTATAATCAGCCCATTTCTGCTTAAACATATAAAGCTACCAATGTATTTATATTTCATTATTCTACATGCTCATAAGAACAGATTAGGAGGGTTACATCTTTCTGACAGATAATAATTTTCATTGCTTCTTATTGCATTTTTTTCTGATGTTGGGGCAACAAAAACACTGCAATTCCATCTGAGTTTATTTTTTTTTTATTATTTATTTTGAATGGAGAAAAAGTGATTTTTATATTAAATTTTCTTTCCCCAAATATTTTGGTATTTTATTTTTTAGTCTCCATAAGGGACCTGAACTTGTGATTATATAATCGTAATTACTATGTACTGCAGTATGGGCATTGCAGAATATGGTGAAAATCTTGGTCCACTATGAAGCCAAGCTACACACTGACCTTCACAGAAGTACCATAGTGGCAAGGATAGTAGTCTTCCGCAGACACTCAGCAGCCATAGCAAACCACTGACATGGAATGGGAGCAATGAGTGCTTAGAGCAGCTCGCCTCCAGGTCACCTGCTGTAAATGCCGCTGTCAGAGATTGACAGTGCAATGTAAGAGTTTACCAGCAGGGGGCAGATCTCAGCTCTCTTTTTGTATAGGATTACTCTGCAGTATACAGTATACGCTCTACATCACACAGTGTATCTCTATGATTGACTCCCTGCCCCAATGTCTCAGCTTATTTCTCATTCACACTCATCATGTGTAATTTACATTGTAACAAACCCTCACCTGTCATATTTGCTTTCTGCTCTAGGAGGAGACTGTGGCAGTCTCTTAGAGTTATATGGTCATTTACCCCTCACCTTGGCCCGCAGGTACCTTGCAGAAACGGTTGTTGCTGTGGAATATCTGCACAGCTATGGTGTGGTTCATCGAGACCTGAAGCCTGAAAAGTAAGTGAGCGCTGCAGGATAATAAAGGGACACAGTTATAGTTATAGTCTATGGGTTATAACTTAGGGCTGACAATATCTTTTCTTTTACAGCCTCATGATATCATCAACTGGACATATCAAAGTCACCGATTTTGGGATTTCAAAACTCGGACTCATGAGACCAACATCAGACATTTACAAGGCTCAAACTATCGACATCACCAGAGAGTTTCCTGCTGATGGGGTTAGCTATACATAAAAAACTTATTCTTTACAGATCTGATCTATTACTGCTTCTCGGATATTTTCTCACATAGAAAACTTTTCCACTGATATTATTTGTCACAGTTATTTTCATTGATCATCTTCTCATTGTTCTGTTGGTTTTCAGATGACTGGCACCTTGCATTATATAGCCCCAGAAGTCATCTTAGGGGAGGGCTACGGAAGGCCTATTGACTGGTGGTCAATAGGGATCATCATGTATGAATTTCTTACCGGCGATGTGCCATTTAAAGGAAGATACAAAAGTGATATTTTCAACAGTATCACCACGGGTAAGTAAAATATTCTGAATGCTGTGTGATGCCACAGTAATTTGGTTCAGTTGTTATGTTCATTCTTTGATTTAGTTACTTGTTGCTTTTGATGAGTTTTTTAAATGATAGTAAATGTAGAGACCTTCTTTTCTGTAATATTTACTTTTTATATAACAGATGACATCACTTTGAAATTTCAAGAGTGTGCTCTTCATCCCAAAGCTCAAAGCATCATTACTCAGCTACTCATAAAAGATCCAACACATAGACTCGGGACAGGTAATATATATAGTAGTATTAATAATGACTTATAGCTCCTCTGTGACCTGACAAATAGATCATTTCCATGAGGATAAACACTGAGGTCTCTGCATTATCTTCTTGTCCATTCCCCATTCTTCATTCCATGACTTACAGTATATTTTGGATCTGCTATATCTTCAGTTTAGATTAACTTAAAATGTACAGTCTTCCTAACATTGTCTGGATCACTTTTTTCTTGTCTTCCATTTCCAGGAGGAGCAAATGAAATCAAGAGTCATCCATTCCTGAGTGAGTTAGACTTTGAGAACCTTCAAAATATGCCAACGTTAAGGCCAGATATTACGTCAGAGGAGGACACCCGCTACTTTCCCAGTAAGTAGAATGAGACGTCATCTGGTTAAAGTTGCAGTTTGTCTTGTCTTTCATTTTATGTGACAATATGTTCCCATCATTATTAGTAATAACATGGTGACTGTCTGTGATTATCTTAATAATCTCTGATAATACTTGTACTTTGTAGCTGGCATTGAGAGACCCAAATATATGGATTCAGATGAGGAGGTCAGTGATTGGCCAGAAAGTCTAAACTATGTATCATCTTCTCAAAGACTTTCTAAGGTAAGTATATGATCAGTAAATCCACAAAACTATAACTAAAATAGTATTATAATACTATATATACTGTATATATATATATATATATATATATTTAATTTTACTCTGTGTATTTTAGCTATATGACCCCAATACCAGGATGATGAGAGATGAAGATCATGAGCCATCTCCAGATTGCTCTCTAGAGACCAGCACAAAACACTCAGATATGTGAGTAAATTATTATAGGGTATAGTACTGACATATCTTCAGAATACCAAATACAATACGCATATGACACAATACTAAATACAGAATCCACCATCCCATGATTGATCATCACTGTTGGGTCTGGCTTGTGATAACGCTGGTGATAACAGTTGATCATTATGACCAGCCTTTCATTTCCATTTCATTAAAGCCCTTTATTACTAGTTATTATTCATTCATGCTGACAGAAGGCAGTCCTGTGCAAGGTATACCCTTCATTTTGGCCAAGTGTCCTAATTGCCCATAAAAACTGAGTCTTTTTAATTTTCATTGCTTTCACTTGTAATTTATTTATTTTTCTTCTACTAAACAGGCAGAAAGAATCTTCTCCAACTGGAAATGATGGTGATAATCAGTGCTTCACTACTGAAAACAACAAGTCACCCTCTCCCATATTGCCAGGTATGTGCAGGTCTATAGGACATCTTGTTGTCGCCACTGATCATAAGGTGTAATGTAAATGTCACATGAGGACTCAGAAAATCACTGCTTTTTTGTGCCTTTAAAATAAACAACAATCCAACACGTTAATGTATAAAATTCTCACTCTTATGTGCTGCGCATTAAAAGGTATAAGGGGCCATACAGTCTGGTGCCTGATACTGATCACGAATACTCTGCCCATGGCTCAATCAGGCCCCAAACTAACCTTATATATACCCTTAATGTGCCACAGATGTTTAAACCCCTTAACCCCCGAACCTTTGTTTAGATTTTGCGTTTTGGCGCTTTTGTTTTTCTTTCCACTTCTTTCCAGAGCCATAAGTTTTTTATTTTTAGGTCAATATGGCCATGTGAGGGCTTATTTTTTGTGGAACGAGTTGTACTTTTGAACAATACCTTTGTTTTTACCATGTCGTGTAACAGAAAACAGGAAAAAAATTCCAAGTACAGTAAAATTGCAAAATAAATGCAATCACATACTTAATTTTTGATTGACTTTTTTGCTAGGTTCACTAAATGCTAAAACTGACCTGTGACTTGGATTCTACAAGTCATTACGAGTTCATAGACACCAAACAGGTTCTTTTTATCTAAGTGGTGAAAAAATATTCCAAACTTTGCAAATAAAAAAATAAATTGCGCCCTTTTCTGAGACCCGTAGCGTCTCCACTTTTTGGGATCTCTGGTTGGGCGAGAATTTAGTTTTTGCACGCTGAGCTGACGTTTTTAATGATAACACTTTTAGGCAGATACGTTCTTTTGATCGCCTGTTATTTCATGTTAATGCAATATCGCGGCGACCAAAAAAACTTAATTATGGCGTTTCGATTTGTTTTCTCGCTCAGCCGTTTAGCGATAGGGTTAATCTTTTTGTTTATTGATAGATTGGGCGATTCTGAACACAGCAATACCAAATATGTGTAGGTTTGAATTTTTTTATTGTTTAATTTAAACTTTTGTTTTTTTACATTTTTTAATATTTTTAAAAACATTTTTTTTATTTTTGCATTGCTCCATAGGAGGCTAGAAACTGCCATAAATCGATCGCCTCTGCTACATAGAGGAGATGAATAGATCCCCTCTATGTAGCAGAATTATAGGTGTGCTATGAACCCGACCACAGGGTTGTGCTGATAGCAATCCGGCATCAGCAATCATAAAGATATGACTCTAATCTTATAGGAGGTTATCATTGACTTGTTTTTCTTAATATTTTGTATGATTTTCCAGTTGATACGAAAAATACATCTGCACTAAAACTGGAAGAGCAAAGACCAGAAATAGTAGTAAAGACAGAACCTAGCAGAGGTAAGTGTGACAATAAGGTCTATGTGGTCTGATGTCAGCGACTGAGAATAATTCACAAGGAGGATATATTATATGTTACTTTTTTACATGAATTTCCAGTTGAGACAATAAATACATCTGCATTAAAACTGGGAGAAGATCAAGACCCAAAAATAGTCCCAGAGACAGAACCGAGCAGAGGTAAGTGTGACAATAAGGTCTTTGTTGTCTGATGTCGGCGACAGAATAATTCACGAGCAGGATATATTATATGTCAATGGTGAGATTTTCACATCTATGACTGACAATGATCACTGACTTGTTTTTCTTACTTTTTTTGTATGAATTTCAAGATGAGACAAAAAATACCTCTGCATTAAAACTGGGAGAAGATCAAGACCCAGAAATAGTCGCAGAGACAGAGCCTAGCAGAGGTAAGTGTGACAATAAGGTCTATGTTGTCTAATGTCGGAGACTGAGAATAATTGAGGAGGAGGATATATTATATGTCAATGTGGGATTTTCACATCTATGACTGACAATGATCATTGACTTGTTTTTCTTACTTTTTTGTATAATTTTCCAGTTGAGGCAAAAAATACATCTGCATTAAAACTGGGAGAACAAGACCCAGAAATAGTTGCAGAGACAGAGCCTAGCAGAGGTAAGTGTGACAATAAGGTCTATGTGGTCTGATGTCGGCGATTGAGAATAATTCACAAGGAGGATATATTATATGTAGTGATAAGCGAATGTGCTCTTTACTCGAGTTTTCTGAACATGCTTGGGTGTTCTCTGAGTAGTTTCGGCGTGCTCGGAAATCAAGCTTTAGTCCCCACAGCTGCATGATTTGAGACTGCTAGACAGCCTGAATTCATGTGAGGATTTCCGAAATAACGGGCAATCCCCACATGTATTCAGGCTGTCTAAAAGCTGCAAATCATGCAGCTGCGGGGACTAAAACTTAATTCATGAGCACCCTCAAAATGCTCGGAAAACTCGAGTAATGAACACACTCGCTCATCACTATATGTCAATGGTGGGATTTTCACATCTATGACTGACAATAATCATTGACTTGTTTTTCTTACTTTTTTATATGAATTCCCAGTTGAGGCCAAAAATACATCTGCATTAAAACTGGGAGAAGAACAAGACCCAGAAATAGTTGCAGAGACAGAGCCTAGCAGAGGTAAGTGTGACTATAAGGTCTATGTTGTCTGATGTCGGCAACTGAGAATAATTCATGAGGAGGAGATATTATATGTAGTGATAAGTGAGTGTGCTCTTTACTCGAGTTTTCCGAACATGCTCGGGTGTTCTCTGAGTAGTTTGGGTGTGCTCGGAAATCAAGTTTTAGTCCTCGCAGCTGCATGATTTGAGACTGCTAGAGAACCTGAATACATGTGGAGAACACCCAAGCATGCTCGGAAAACTCCAGTAACGAGCACACTCGCTCATCGCTATATGTCAATGGTAGGATTTTCACATTTATGACTAACAATGATCATTGACTTTTTTTTCTTACTTTTTTAGATGAATTTCCAGTTGAGACAATAAATACATCTGCACTAAGACTGGGAGAAGAGCAAGACCCAGAAATAGTCCCAGAGACAGAACCTAGCAGAGGTAAGTGTGACAATAAGGTCTGATGTCGGCGATTGAGAATTAGTCACGAGGAGGAGATGTTAACTCCCAGTGGGTACGATTGTCACATGTATGATGACTGACAATGATCATTGACTTGTTTTTTCACTTTTTATATGAATTTCTAGTTGAGAAGAAAAATAACTCTGCAATAAAACTGGTAGAAGAGCAAAATGCCAAAATAGTAGAAGAGCGAGAACCTAGAAGACGTAAGTGTGATAATAAGGCCTATGTTGTTTGATGTTGGCCAGTGAGAATATTTCATGTGGAGAAGATGTTATCTGTCAGTGGTGGGATTGTCACATGTATGATGAGTGACAATGATCCTGTTCCTCTGCACGGATAAGATTTCTCTACTGTCCTGCCACAATGACACCAAAGCAGTATCCTCTAATATGGAGTACCATTACTTACATTAGTTTTATATCTCTTCTCCTAGGGTCCATCTTCCGCCGGATTATATCATCCTGTCGGCGTGGATTATCCAGGGCCGCTCGCAGCATCAGTAGATGCATTTGCCCAATCTATGATTAGGGCACCATATACATCTAGTACAGCAAGTCCATCATCAAAGCTGTACTTGGGCAGCACGGTGGCTCAGTGGTTATCACTGTTGCTTTGCAACACTGGGATCCTGGATTTAAATGTCACTAAGGAAAACATCTGCAAGGAGTTTGTATGTTCTCCCCGTGTTTGCGTGGGTTTCCTCCGGGTACTCCGGTTTCCTCCCACACTCCAAAGACATACTGATAGGGAATTCCTAATTTAAAAAAATTAAATAAAAATTCTGAATTAATTAATATTCCTTTGTAATAGAATATTTCTGAAATATATGGCATACCAATACTGTACATCGTACATATTTGAAGAATCCTCATGAAGTTTTGCTTTTTTCACTAAACGTGTATGTACTGTAGTGTGGTGGGGTAATATACTTCCCAACTGCCATCTTCTCTGAGATCAAGCTCTGTCCGGCTCCACTTTTATGTGATGTCATAGATACATAGCTACATACATAGGTTGAAAAAAGACTTGGGTCCATCAAGTTTAACCTTTCTCCACCAATTGTCCATTTTGTCACTAAATTAAATATAACCCACAATGTTATGTGTATTGAGGAAATCATCCAGCCCTTTTTAAAAGCTGTTGTAGTGTCTGCTATTACTATTTCTTGTGGTCGGCATTCCACAGTGTGACTGCTCTAACTGTAAATAACCCTTTCCTATTTAGCTGTCGGAATCGCCTTTCATTGCTCTCCAGACTCTTCGGCTCACTCTATGCTCTCGGTGAGAGCGAGAAGTCTCTTCTATAATGCTAGCCTATGGGGCCTTGTTCTGACGCTCCATAGGCTTACATTGATAAAGGCAACCTGTCACCTCGCTTTTCAGCTATAAGCTGCGGCCACTGCCTTTCAGGGCTTATCGACAGCATTCTAGAATGCTGTAGAAAGGCAGTGGCCGCAGCTTATAGCTGAAAAACGAGGTGACAGGTTTCCCTTTACTAGTCGACTACATACTTGCCGATGTGGGAGATGTTGTGACCTGGTCATCATCTAGCCGTGACAATTATTCCCTTATAAAAGGTTCTAGAGACATTCATTAACTAGTAGGACTTGGGCATCCTAAGACAGTCCTGCTTAGACTGCAGAGACCCGTATGACGTAAACGGTGCCTCCCCGCCTCCCACCAATCCCATAATAACGAAACAACAAAAAGGCCTGGATGGGTTGAACAGGTCGGTCACAGTTTACTGAATTCTAAACCGAGAGAGGCAAATACAAATTCTCAACGGACTCAGAGCCGAAAGCCCCCCGTAACTGACGGTGGGCAAGGAAGCTGATGAGAGGTTACGAACCTTTGCCCCCCATACTACCGCTGTGACATTGAATACAACAAAATCATGCAAGTAATGAAAACATTGTCCAAAATTTTTATTTTTTTTTTAAATAAACATTATATACAATAGCCGCACAGCACAATTGCGAATTTATAAGGGAGGGAGGGTGGTGACAAAACTTTGACTGGTCAGCCAGGGGAGGAAGAGGAATTCTCCGGCCCAGCACAAGAATTTAACCCCTGAGGGTGTGGCCGGACGCCCCTTCCCCTTTTTCCCATTGGTCAGTGGGTGTCCTAATATATGGCATCACCTGAGAAGTAGTGGGAGGGGGGAAGCACTGCCCAAAGTTCCTTTATAGCTTAACCTATCTATGGGGACTCTGCAGTCAGACACACATTCCCTATACGGTGCCGTGCCTCTCAGACTGTTCACATTGGACTATGATCAGTGGCCCTGTCGGTATTTGTGTCTGAAGCCCCATAGAATGGGATTCAGATGTTCGCACCAACAGGAACATTGAATATAATGATGCAGGCAGAGTCAGTGTTCTATATTAGCATTATTATATGCCTATTTGAGGCAGGCACCAAGACGCCATCTTGGTGTCTGCCTCAAAAAGGCATACGAGGACAAAAATTATGACCTATAGAGCACACAATGACTCCATCTACTTCATTATAATCAACAAGATGGTGGCCCGATTCTAACACATCTGGTATTCTAGAATATGCATGTAGTTTATTTAAAGGGAATAAGTCACCCCATTTTTGCCCCATAAGCAGGGGCCACCGCAATCAGGGGCTTATCTACAGCATTCTGTAATGCTGTAGATAAGCCCCCGATGAAACCTGAAAAATAAGAAAAACAAGTTAGATTATACTCACCGGAGGCGGGGGCGGTGGTTCGTCGCTGTCCGGCGCCTCCCATCTTCATACAATTATGTCCTCCTCCTTGCTTCCCCTTGGCTCCTGTGCACATGTACTTTATCTGCTCTGTTGAGGGCAGAGTAAAGTACTGCAGTGCGCAGGCGCCGGGAAAGATCAGAGAGGTCAGGCGCCTGCGCACTGCAGTACTCTGCTCTGCCCTCAACAGGGCCAATAAAGTACGCGTGCGCAGGAACTGAGGGAGAAGCAAGGAGGAGGGCGTCATCATATGAAGATGGGAGGTGTCGGATGGGACAGCAACACCCATCAGACCGGACCGAACGCCGGGGTGAGTATAAGCTAACTCTTTTTTCTTATCTTTCAGGTTTCATCGGGGGCTTATCCACAGCATTACAGAATGCTGTAAATAAGCCCCTGATGGCAGTGGCTGCAGCTGATAGGCCAAAAATGGGGTGACAGATCCCCTTTAAATTCCACGCCAATATCGCTGATTGTGGCAAATCCGTGTGGCAGGAGATGACCCGAGGCAACCGTCGCGAGATAAGAGGCTAACGCCGCAGATCTCCCGATGGTAGCAGTGGCGTGCGCCGTTCGAACTCCGCACCAATTTGCGGCCGGACTCTGCCTGTCGCTGATTGGTCGCGGCCGGCCGGGCGCGACCAATCAGCGATGCGGGATTTCCATTGCAAACAGACAGACAGATAGAATTATTATATAGTAGATGGCTCCATTAACACAAACATCGGAAAACGTTTTTCTAGGGCTTCAGCTGCAAGCCCCCAACCGTAGACAATGACACAATGTGAACTTTGATTAAGTAATTAAGTTATAGCCATCAAAAAGAAAGAAAAAAAATGGATTCAGCTCACTGCTTGTATTCCAAATGGAGATGCTAAAAAATAACTTTTAAATAGTCTGTGGTCTGGCGCATGGGTCGAGATACATACCAGGCTGGCTCCATAGTCAAATAGCTTCAAAAAGTAGTAGTAGTAGTATATGTAATTACTGCTATCTCCTGCCAAATTCCTTAGTGAGGAGTGCCGAACATTTATTCAGGTTATTTGTCAACCCAGAACGCTTAAGACAATGCATAGGTTAAAAAAACACACTATGCCTATAATAGTTATGACATGTTCTTGTATGGACCTTGAGAATATATCCATGTCAGAAGGAGCAGACATCAGAAGGAAGGGTCGGAGGTTGAACATAGAACTTTGCTTTACCTTATTCACTTAACGGAGTACAAAACATGAACCGATTGGCTTTATTAAAAAAATAAAGTTTTTTCCTGATCCCGAGGGACAATCAGAGTGGACCTACAGGCATTTAGGCTTCACGGCGGTCAGAGCCAGAACAAAAAACAATTAGTTCCAGTCAGAGCATAACAGTTCATTTTAATGGCTACATTTAATCAGCAACATTCCCTTTATAATCTACAGTAGATGATAAATGGATCTGGCAGATTTAAAGGGAACTAGCTGAAGAGCCCGGCACTGCCCGGGCATAGTAACTAACTGTGGTTAGTTATAACAAATAATTATCCTCCATCCCATAGGCCCGTGCCCATATACCCATCATACATATCCTCCATCCCATAGTCGAGTGCCCATATACCCATCACACATCCTCCATCCCATAGTCCCATGCCCATATACCCATCATACATATTCTCCATCCCATAGTCCCATGCCCATATACCCATCATACATATTCGCCATCCCATAGTCGAGTGCCCATATACCCATCACACTTCCTTCATCTCATAGTCCAATGCCCATATACCCATCATACATATCCTCCATCCCATAGTCCTGTGCCCATATACCCATCATACATATCCTCCATCCCATAGGCCCGTGCCCATATACCCATCACACATCCTCCATGCCATAGGCCCGTGCCCATATACCCACCATACATATCCTCCATCCTATAGTCCCATGCCCATATACCCATCACACATCCTTCATCTCATAGTCCAGTGCCCATATACCCATCACACATCCTCCATCCCATAGTCCCATGCCCATACACCCATCACACATCCTCCATCCCATAGTCCCATGCCCATATACCCATCATACATATTCGCCATCCCATAGTCGAGTGCCCATATACCCATCACACATCCTTCATCTCATAGTCCCATGCCCATATACCCATCATACACATCGTCCATCCCATAGTCCCATGCCCATATACCCATCATACATATTCGCCATCCCATAGTCGAGTGCCCATATACCCATCATACATATTCGCCATCCCATAGTCTTGTGCCCCTATACCCGTCGTACATATCCTCCATCCCATAGTCTAGTGCCCATATACCCATCACACATCCTCCATCCCATAGTCCCGTGCCCATATACCCGTCATACATATCGTCCATCCCATAGTCCCGTGCCCATATACCCGTCACACATCCTCCATCCCATAGTCCCGTGCCCATATACCCATCATACATATCCTCAATCCCATAGTCCCGTGCCCATATACCTATCATACATATCCTCCATTCCATAGGCCCATGCCCATATACCCGTCATACATATCGTCCATCCCATAGTCCCGTGCCCATATACCCGTCACACATCCTCCATCCCATAGTCCCGTGCCCATATACCCATCACACATCCTCAATCTCATAGTCCCGTGCCCATATACCCGTCATACATATCCTCCATCCCATAGTCCCGTGCCCATATACCCGTCATACATATCCACCATCCCATAGGCCCGTGCCCATATACCCGTCATACATATCCTCCATCCTATAGTCCAGTGCCCATATACCCATCACACATCCTCCATCCCATAGTCAACCATTATGACATCATAATGAGCAGCGGCAGGGTTTGCAACCTATGATGACATCAGCGTCACCATGGCAACTATTGTGACATCATAATGAGGGGCAGGGCTTGATACGCACACACTGTTTCCCCAGTATGCAAATAGGGGCATTATGACATCATAATGAGGGGCGGGGCTTGACGCACACACACTTTTTCCCTCAGTATGTAGATAGGGGCAAAATTGTTTGGTGAATTGAAATGCACGGGGTTAAAATTTCACCTCACAACATAGCTTAGGACGCTCTCGGGGTCCAGATGTGTGACTGTGCCAAATTTTGTGGCTGTAGCTGCGACGGTGCGGATGCCTATCCCGGACATACACACATACATACACACATACATACATACATACATACATACATACTTTGAGCTTTATATATTAGATGTGCCCATTTTTTCTCAACAATTGGAAAAAAAAATGCAAAAACGTATATTTTTTAATGGTATAAAATAGCAATTTTTGTTCATATTTTCAACTTGAAAAACTGGAGGGAGTGGGGGGCAACTGCTGATATTTGCCATAAAAATTTAATGTAATGTGAGATAGTGCAACTGCAGTACACATTGGTGGGATCTGCTCCATGTGTGAGACGTCACTCCTCGCCTTCTAGAAGTTTGCCAAAGGATAAGGCAGGATGAAGCATAGGAGCCATTTTGTTAGTGGCGGCAAAGTGATATTGACAAGTGGACAGTGACACAGAGGTCGGTCGTTAGCACCGATTCTGTTAGTTGAAGCTGCGCTGCTCACCGTTTCAGTGACCGCATGAGATACATGGCTCAGCAGACCGTCACACATGATGGGACTAGATACATGGCTGTGCTCAGTGTAAAGCCTCACTCAGATGTATAATGTAGGGACAACTGAATGAGACTTTACACTGACTGAGCAGAGATGAGTCAGTGTTCAGAGCACAGCAACGTGATGATGAGCTCTGAATACTGAAGTGAATACAGGTCGGCAGCCTGACATTGTACGACTAATCCCAGGCTACCGAGCTGCTCAATAGCCTGATATTAGTACAGCGTCAGGCTCCTGATCTGTGCTCACCACATCTCACAACCACTGCGCAGACCTCCTGTCACCGACAGCTACGTGAGCTGTTGATATGGGGGTGTAAATTGTAGCCAAGAGCACAGTTCTGGACTACAATAAAATGGCACCTGACTCCCCCACAGTGTTGAACTGGACACCCCATGGGGAATACACAGTCCACAGCTGAGGCAGACACAATATAGGAGATTGTGGTCTGTGCGTCTCTAGTCTCCTATGGCTGCAGTATTTGCGGTGTGCAAGTGTCATACCCAAACAGTTTTGTTGCTACATTGCTACAAACAAAAGAGAAGATTCAAATGATCCACAACTTTAATAAAAAAAATTGATACACATATAAAGCATTCACGGAAAGCCTACAAGTGAAGATCATTAACTGGAAAAATACAGTGTTTGTGTATCCAAAGTCCAGCATAGTGCAATTATTCGCATGTACTTTTATATCTTGGCCAATTTTGGTTTCAAAGACCTGCTGCAAGTATTGGCAACTGAAATAATAGTGGTTAGATTTGGCTTGGTGAAAAAAAAAAATTATATACAATTTTTTTTTTTTAATAATGAAATAGAAGGCACGAGTCATTAAGACTGTGCTGTGCAGGCCAGTTTAAGAAGAGGATTGCTGGAGTACAATGCACCCAATTCAGGTGCCGTCAATGTACCCCAGTCAGACTCTTTATGCAGGTGGGTGCAGCCATGCCCTGTCCATATTGGCATAGCTGGCTTGTAAAGTAAACTCCAAATGTTGCAATATTTTTGCGCAACTTCACCAGAATTCTGCTGAAATCAGTTTAATAAATCAGGACCCAAAAGACTTCAAAATAGTGAATAATGAAGTTATTAAAATCTAATAAAGGCTCATTTTAATAGCTTACACATGTAGCAGAATATGAGCACTGAACTGTTACTTTCCAATTACAGGTGGGCTACATAGAGGTAAAGGGACCCCATCCCATTAGAAGGGAGGTACAGTTTACCATTACCTTTTTTGAGACAGTAATAATAACAGCCCCAATACACGTTAGTTGAAAGCCGGTCAAAGCCACAGATTTTGGGAGGATCGCTCGGCCATCTGCTGTGTAGGGGCACCTCCCGCCTCTTCCCCGATAGGAGAGAGAAGGACCGGGCAGGTGGAGTGGCAATGCCTGATACTTTTGTTCTCAGGGGAGATTTTTGTGAGTTCATTCTCTCCTTCACCTTTGATGTCTGATGAACTCCCTCTGCTGGTGAAGAGAGGTAGTGAAATTGATTGGGATGGGAAGAACCTGTCATCTGAACAGGCGGAGTGTGATTGGACATCTGGAATTTCTGAGTGGATATAAGGCAGCCGACGCCCTGCAGGGCTGCTGTTGATCCTTTCTGCTCTGAGCTCTTGCATCCAGTTTTGTTCTTGTCTACTAAAAGCTAAGTTTTTGCCCTGCTAATATTCCATGAGATTTTGTCTGGTTTCCTTAGTGTTTGTATTCAGCCAGTCCTGGTTGGGACTGGCTGAATTCCATTTTTGTCTCTGATCAGTTGATCTCTTTGCTCTGTTTTCAGAATATACCTGAGTGCTGATATAGTGATTTTTGTCTAGTGACTTCAGGGCCTTTTTCCCTATCAGATGGTTGGGACATTTTTGGAAGGGTTTTTTGCGGATTGCAGCCAGCATCTTTTCTGTCCTGTCCTATCTAATTAGTTGGGCCCCATCGTTTGCTCAGTCTGCATTTCTGTCTGTGTTTGTGTTTTCATCTGTTTTTCACCGACAATACATGTTGGGGGCTGTCTATTGCTTTGGGGTCTGCTCTGGGGCAGTTTAGATTTCCCCTTTCCTACTTTAGGCTTATGTAGTTCTCCGGCTGTGACGAGGGGTCTAGGGCACCATAGGAACCCCCCACGGCTACTGTTAGTTGTGGTGTATAGGATCAGGGGTCTGCAATCCGATAGCTACCAACCTCTCCGGTTTTCTGGACTTAGCTTGTATTTTTGTTTTCTCCTCCTCCGGTGACTCATTCATAACAGGAGATAATCTCAAAATACCCAGCACTCACAAGTATGTGGAGTCGGGAGTGATAGCCTTTGGCCGAACATTCAGCACACGGCTACCCAATGTGTATAGTCAGCTTTTTCCATCTCGTGTAGCATTACAACTGGAGAATATGAAACCATCCTCAAATCCGAATTTGCCATATTCATGGCTTTTTTGTACTCTATTCGTGCAGAATTTATGTTTGACGATCAGTCCCGAACATATTCGCTCAACTCTAAACCCACTGACGTTTGGTGAATACTGCAAATACAATATTCGCCGGCGATCGTAATCCGAACCAAATTTTGCAAAATTGGCTCAACTCTTGTCACAACCCCTATCTCCTGTGGCATTGCTTACTCCCAACACTACATTGATAGCTATACGATAGGGATTCATTTTTATAATAGACATTACCAGAATTTTAATGCCAGGTAACACAAGAATACAAACCATCTTGCAGCAAGAATTCAAACCAAAATTTATTTGCATAAAGTAAAATATGAAAAAGGCAACTTCACAAAAAAACAAAAAAAAAAAAACAAAGAAACCTTCACAATGTTGATAATAAATGGAGTATTCAGAAATACAAAAAATAAATGCATACCTATTTTTCCCATTAAAGAAATTATTTCTGATTTGAATCCCCAGAAACCCTCTTGGCAGTGAACCTGTCAGACACCTGATGTGGGAGTTTTCAAATTAGGCCAGGATCACAAATTGCTATGCAGCCGCACGCTCCGCTCCCAAGTGCAGGCGGCAATGCCTGGTATTAACATGCGAGATTCGTCCGAGTTTCTCGCATGTGTGATCCCGGACTTAAACCAATTGTCAGTGGTAAGAACATTTTATTTGCTGCCGATGTGCAAAACAGCAATTGGTGTGAAGAAACCGAGACACTGTTCATAGGACGGCACTTTTTATTGCAGCTTATCCCATTTTACATCAATGAAGTTACAATACTGAGCTAATCCCATGGACACGAGTATCTAATTATCCATTTATTAGATTTGCTGGCGTTTATATTATACTAGCTGAAGAGCCCGGTGTTGCCTGGGCATAGTAACCAACTGTGGTTAGTTATAACAAATTATAATGATTATATTGCACATAAAAACCGTGCATCTAATCCTATCCTGTGTGATACTGACTGCTGAGCCGTGTATCTGGGTCACCCTCCCAGGGCTGTGGGGTAATCGGTACCGGGCCGGTCACTCAAGGGGAAAGGTGTCACAGCAGCGGTGACCCGGTCCGTGGCCCTGGGCACCCAAGTAAAAGGGAGATTGAATGGTGGATTGTAGTTGATTAAATGAATAGTTCGTGACGCCACCTGTGGTGTTTGGCAAGGAGGTGTTAAGCCGACGCTGCATGCAGATCCTCTGGGACTGATGGTATGATGCAGCAAAGATGTAAAAGCTCCCCACAGGTGAAGCTGTAGTCCCAGGGCAGTGTAGATGTGGAGGCCAAGGGGAGATGTAGGTCAGGCGGTGTTGGGCACCAAGATGTAGCAGTGCCGGGTGTGTTGGCGCAGGAATAAGTGGAGGACACCAGGGCATGTAGTTCCAAAGCTTTACTCACAGTCTGTTGTGCAAACAGGTGCCTGCCTCTGTGCTGTGTCCTCCAGGTCAGGGACTCAGTCAACCTCCAGGCCAGGTGGAATACTCCTTTCCAACACTCCGCCAACATGTGCCTTTCTGAACGTCTCCTCTTATAGCGCCTATAAATGAAGTACTCCCAGTACTGAGTTACACTGGAGTTTCTCCTGTCCGATGTTCTTATGAACTTTCCTTGTACGGCAGACAGCTGTAGCCTGCTTCGGGGACTTCTTGCTTCCTAGTCCCAGCTCACTATCAATGTTGCTGTTGTGCCACCAAGTCTGATGTGGGAATAAAGTATTGCTAACTTCTTTTCCTCCGGTGTCTGCTGCAGGATCATTAGTATCCATACAACCTCGGGGACCGGGCCCCGGCCTTGCACTTAGAACTCCTAGGCAGGGTTCTTCTCTAACCCACGTCCTCTGTTCTGTCTTTTACTCCTCACATTCTGTACTAATCCTTTCTTTCTATGGAACAATCAGGTTTTCGTTCTATGTCTATTTCTTGTGCCAGCAGACCCAGGTCACTGTGGCCTGCTGCAGCACTTCCTTCATCCATCCATCTCCCGGGGATCTTCTCTGTCTCACTCTCTGTCCTTCTGCATCCTCACTCACTCTCAGTGACTGGCTGAATGACTGAATGCCTATGACTGAATGACTGACTACTAACTAACTGCTGAATCCTAAACTCTTCTCGCTCTTTTAATGTAAACTCAACTCCACCCACCTCCCAGCACGTTTCGTGTTCCAAGCAGGGAGCCACCAATGGGTGCTTTGCTATACTCCAAGCAGGGAGCCGCTGAAGGTGCTTTGCTACACTACTTTGTGGTGTGGGGTGCAGGTGTTGGAGTGTGGTTAGGAGCTTCCCACCTTACCTGGATGGTGGGGCACCACACCTCAGGAGGAGGTGCAGTACCTCTGTGGCAACCGAGCCTCAGGGGCGCCACATATCTAATCCTATTCTGTGTGATACTGTCTGCTGAGCCGTGTATCTAATACTATTCTGTGTGATACTGTGTGCTGAGCTGCGTATCTAATCCTATCCTGTGTGATTCTGTCTGCTGAGCCATGTATCTATTCCTATCCTGTGTGATACTGACTGCTGAGCTGTGTATCTAATCCTATCCTGTGTGATACTGACTGCTGAGCTGTGTATCTAATCCTATCCTGTGTGATACTGCCTGTTGAGCCATGTGTCTAATCCTCTCCTGTGTGATACTGACTGCTGAGCTGTGTATCTAATCCTATCCTGTGTGATACTGACTGCTGAGTCGTGTATCTAATCCTATTCTGTGTGATACTGTCTACTGAGCTGTGTATCTAATACTATTCTGTGTGATACTGTGTGCTGAGCTGCGTATCTAATCCTATCCTGTGTGATACTGCCTGCTGAGCCATGTATCTATTCCTAGCCTGTGTGATACTGACTGCTGAGCTGTGTATCTAATCCTATCCTGTGTGATACTGACTGCTGAGCTGTGTATCTAATCCTATCCTGTGTAATACTGCTTGCTGAGCCGTGTATCTAATCCTATACTGTGTGATACTAATTGCTGAGCTGTGTATCTAATCCTATCCTGTGTGATAGTGACTGTGGAGCCGTGTGTCTAATTCTCTGCTGTGTGATACTGACTGCTGAGCCGTGTATCTAATCCTATGCTGTGTGATACTGACTGCTGAGCCATGTGTCCAATCCTCTCCTGTGTGATACTGACTGCTGAGCTGTGTATCTAATCCTATCCTGTGTGATACTGACTGCTGAGCTGTGTATCTAATCCTATCCTGTGTGATACTGGGCTCCCCCTGCAGTCTGTGTCAGAGGGTGGTCTGTATTGGCACGGTAATAAATTGTGTTATTTCCAGCTTTACAGACGGACGATAACACCATAGAAATGATAAGAATAATAGGCCTCAGTTACCACAACTGCCTACAAAGAAAACTGTTGCTGATAGCAACCAATCACAGCTCATTTTTCATCTTTTAAACAGCTTTGGGACAGCGTGGCGAGTTTTGAGTGGCCACTTTTGTGTTTGGACTTTTATGTGGCGAGGTTGGTGTATGTGTGGTGAAATGTGTGCTGAGGGTGGTATATGTGTTGAAGCACGTGGTAGTGTGTGGTGCATTTTGTGTGTGTGTTCATATCCCCGTGTGTAGTGAGTATCCCATGTCAGGGCCCCACCTTAGCAACTGTACGGTATATACTGTTTGGCGCCATCGCTCTCATTCTTTAAGTCCCCCTTGTTCACATCTGGCAGCTCTCAATTTGCCTCCAACACTTTTCCTTTCACTATTTCCCCATTATGTAGATAGGGGCAAAATTGTTTGGTGAATTGGAACACGCGGAGTTAAAATTTCGCCTCACAACATAGCCTATGACGCTCTCTGTGCCCAGGTGTGTGACTGTGCTAAATTTTATGGCTGTAGCTACGATGGTGCAGATGCCAATACATACATACACTTTTTCCCCATTTTGTAGATAGGGGTAAAATTGTTTGGTGAATTGGAACGCGCGGGGTTAAAATTGAGAAAGTTTAGCGCATAAACTTGGCCATTTTATGCACTAAACTTTCTCAATTTTTCATATTTCTAATGCAGTAATGCAATTCATTATTCATTTTTCATGTTTGCATGGTTTGGCGCTACAGTGTGCTTCCTTTTTTGCTTGAATGTGCCAAATTTTATGGCTGTAGCTGCGACGGTGCGGATGCCAATCCCGGACATACACACATACAGTACATACACTCCCACATTGAGCTTCATATATTATATAGTACGGTGTTGTGTACACAACTGTATTATGGCTCCATACAAGCAAAGCGTTGTATAATCATAGCCAAACTAGAGAGCCAGTTCTGCACCTCTAGGTCTCATATGGAGGATTTTTTCATGGCATCCATATTTTTTTTTTGGATACCATTTATAGAGCACCATATGGCGGCACAATGGCTAAGTAGGACGTTCCAACAGGGACTACTGTCTATGTCTTGAGGCTTTACTCTCACACTTGACAATATGGATCAGGCATGTGTTGTCGAATGCAGTATTTTTTCCCCCACATTTCTCTCCATATTGTAACCCTTTTGCTCAGCGTTGACCATTTTTCATGTAGTAGATTCGTTTTTGGTTAAAGCATTAACCAATTTTGCAGAAAAGCAAATGAAAAAAAAACAAAAAAAAATGCATGCTTAAACTAATTAAAAATCTTTTTTTTGTTTTTTTCTTAAATAAACGTCTATGTGGTAAAAATGGTACCAATACCGAGCTGTTGCCACATGCTGGGCCTTTTAGAAAAAAAAAAAAAGAAAAAGTAAAATATATATTTACAGGTCACTTTTTCTTCTCTTTTTGCAAGTGACATGTAAATTAAATCATGAACATCTACTGCCAAATTTAAAAAAAAGAAAACGAATCTAAAATAAGCAAATGTGAATGAGCCCTTGGCATAAAAGACTGCGGACTACTAGCCAAAAAATCGGGCCAGATTCAGCTTTTTAGTGCAACTATATTGTATGCGACAGGCATTTATTTAGGGGGATGGGGGCACGTGAGGAAAGCCTTAAAAAAAAGGGTATTCCCATCGCCAAGATCCTACCCCAATATGTAGTAGGTTTAATAATAATAATATCAAATACCTCCAATTAGAAAGGTAGTATAGTTCTCCTGAGATGCTATGTCCCTTTCCTTAGGCATCCATGGTTACGGCCACTCATATAGTGGCACTTATCTAGTTGCTAGTGGTCGTAACCATGGAAACCTAGGCTACAGCAATGCCCTGCACATGAGGAAAGAGACATGGCAAATAAGAACTATGCTACATTTCTAATAGGGGCATTTGATAATACAGGGTGGGCCATTTATATGGATAAACATGGGTGGGCCATTTATATGGATACACCATTGTTTTTCCTGTGAAATTCTCAATAAGTTTGTCACATGACCCTCTTCCCATTTAATTTAGGTGTATCCATATAAATGGCCCACCCTGTTTATTGGGATAGAATCTTGGAAATGGGAATACCCCTTTAAGGCCTAAATACGCAATTGATTACTTTTGTTTGATCCTGACGAAATGTGATGTCAGGGAAGAGAAAAAGGCTTGAAATTTAAAGGACCCGACTTGTATCAGAGGAGTGTGTAGGTGGTAAAGGGAGAGATCACTGACGGCAGAATGAGCAGTGGTCCATTTGCCATCATAAGTTTATGGCCAGCTTTAGGTCTACAGCTCCCACATGAGTGACAGGTTCACGTAGTTACACGTCTACAACAGTTTAGTAGGTTGCAGTAATGCTGCAGTTACACGGCCCCAGAGGGCCACCAGTATACAATTCCTAATTACATTTATACATTTTGTATAATTTAAAGGGAATCTATCATGTTAAAAAAGGCAAACCTATACCTACAAGGCGGATACCCTGGTACATATGTGGTGCCCCTGAGGGTTCAGTCGCCACAGAGGTACTGCACCTCCTTCTGAGGTGTGGTACCCCACTATCCAGGTAAGGTGGAGACACCTGACCACACTCCAACACCTGCACCCAGCACAGACACTTTAGAATAGCAGAGCACCCTGTAAGCCAGCTGCTTTGGTTCATGAAGGGTGCTGGAGAAGTGGGTGGAGCTTAGACTGCACAAGAGAGCGGGAGAATGTTAGGAAAGGGTCAGTGAGAGAGAGAAGATCCCGAGAGAGGGATGGAGTGGAAGCAAGTGCTGCAGCAAACTGTTGTGAGTCGGAGCTGTTGGCACGTGGATCGCCCGCCAGGGCAGTGTGGTACTGGGCCGGTATCTCAGAGGGAAGTGTCACAGTAGCGGTGACCCGGTCCGTGGCCCTGGGCGTCCATGTAAAAGGGGTTAAGCGTGGCTGGTTAAAGTCTATAAGTGGATGATACGCGATGCCACCTGTGGTGCTCGGCAATGAAGGGGTTAATCCGACGCTGCAGGCAGATTCTCTGGGACAGATGGTATAAGGCAGCAAGATGTAATAGCTCCCCACAGGTAGAGCTGTAGTCCCAGGGCAGTGAGAATAGGTGTTGAGGAAGAGGGTGCAGTGTTAGGCACAGAGATGTAGCAGAACTGAGGGGGTTGCAGGAAGAAGGCAATGACACAACAGGGTGCAGTTTCCTTTACCTTTACTTTGCTTTGCAAAGTCCAGGATCCAGATTGCAGATGGAACAGGAGTTGGCTAGCCTGGAAGCAACTCAGGAATCTCTCTATGCAGATGAGTTGTGTAGTCTCTTTTCTAGCGCTTATCTGAGGTACATGCAGTACTGAGTTACACTGAAGATCCTCTTGCTTGCTCTCTTTTAGAACCCCCTCGTATGGCAGACAGCTGTATCCTCCTTCTTCTGGCTCACACGTTGCTGTTGTGCCTCCTAGTCTTATGTGTGAACAGAGCATTTACAGCTTCCTATTCCTCCGGTTTCTGCTGCAGGAACATCAGTTTCTCAAACTTCTCGGGACCGGACCCCGGAACCATGCGCCACGCTAGAAGTGAGCCTGAACTCTGCTCAATCCTCCAGCTCTTCTCCTCTCATCCACACACTACGCCCTCCTCACACGAACTAACTAAACTTCCCCTTCCTGGCCTCCAGAGAGCAGCTCTTTCCCCAGTTTTGGTTCAGAGCTCCCTCTGCTGGCCTGGAGTGGGAACTGTGCTGTGTGTTGTATTTACCTGACAGAGAGACCCTTTATTGCTTCCAAAAGCATGACATCACACTCCCTAGGAGGAAGGTAATGCCACTGTGGCGCCCATACTCCTGGGGGCGCCACAGCACGGGAAAGAGCAAGAGAAAGCCTGATTCTCCAGAAGGAAGATAGATTAGTATGGAACATGGGGAGAAGAGAACTGAGGATAAGGGTGAGAGCAGAGCCCTTCCTTAAGTTAAAGCGCATGGTCCGGAGTCCGGTCTCCGAGGTTGTATGGATACTGATGTTCTTGCAGCAGAACCTGGAGGAAAAGAAGCTGTCACCACTTTATTCCCACCTAAGACTTGGGGGCCTTCTGTCTCCCTGTCTCCCTCTTCTGGTGTGATGTCACTTCCTTCTTCTTCTCCCTGTGTCTCATTCTCCATCTTGGCTTCATTAGAAGCACATGTGTTTTCAGCCTGCCTGAAGAAAGTCTTTTTTACCTGCTGCTGTTTGTATGCATTCATCAAGAATTCTTAAAGAAATCAAAGTCTCTTCTGGATTCTTCATAAGGCCGGGGTCACACTAACCGACGCAAAATACGGTCAGTAGTTTACATGCATAATACGGATGAATGACCCCTAAATAGTGCTCGGTATGTCATCCGTAAGGCTAGTTTCACACTTGCTTTTTTTTGCTGCGCGTTTTTCCCGCAAAAAAACGCATAAAAAAAACGCATACAAATGCATACAAACGCTGCGTTTTTTTCAAGCATTTTTATGCGCATGCAGGAAAAAAATGCAGCGTTTTTGTGCGTTTGTATGCGTTTTTTGTGCATTTGCGTTTTTTTACAGACTTTGGAAAAACCCCCAAAAAAAGAAAAAACAACCATTCAACAACACACAAGACCAATGGGACTTCATTGTGGGTGTGGTATGTTAATATATAGACCCTGTCTACAGTATTCTTCACATTTGCTTGATTCTTCTCGTGACCATGGATCTGCGCTGGAAGAGTTTTCACTTCAACTTGGATTTGGACATCGCGATGGCTCAGGCGTATGCAGTTGCTTGCCATGAACAAAGGAAGAGAGAGAGGCAGCGAAGACGGTGGCGTATGTGGATACATCCGATTGTTGAACTCCGGGAGAGCCGTGGGGCATACCACACCCTCTACAGCGAGCTCCAGTCAAACCCGGAGAAATTTACAGATTATATCCGGATGTCCCACGAAAGTTTCATGGATTTGCTTGCTCGTGTCCAACAATCCATCCGGAGACAGGACACACAGCTCCGTCGTGCGATTCCTCCTGAGGAACGGCTACTGGTGACATTACGGTATGTTTTAAAAACCAAGGGGTGCGGTCTGATGTTTTTTTTTAAAATTTAGTATTCAAAACCTTGGGTAATTAGTTTTCGTGAATGTACTAATATTTTATTTTAGAGTTTTTTAAAATAATATACATAAATATTAATTTTACTTCTTTGTCTGCTCACAGATTCCTGGCGACTGGAGAAACCCTATCTTCACTACACTTCCAGTACCGTATTGGAATCTCTACCTTGTCTGGAATTGTTGCTGACACCTGCCGGGCTCTCTGGAATGTTCTTTGTCCAGAATTTATGCCCCTGCCCACCGCTGAAAAGTGGATGGAAATTGCTGACAAATTCTGGACAGTATGCAATTTTCCCAACTGTTTGGGAGCTGTTGATGGTAAACACATACGGATCATCAAACCCCAAAGAACGGGATCTGAGTACTATAATTACAAAAAGTACTTTTCAATAGTACTCATGGCGATTGCGGATGCCGGATGTATGTTTGTAGCAGTGGACATTGGAGCATTTGGCCGTGGTAATGACTCACAGGCTTTTAAAAACTCAGACATGGGCCGGAGGTTGTATGGCAACCAATTTAATTTCCCTATGCCACGGCCTCTTCCTCACACCGAAGCTCCGCCACTGCCCTTTGTAATGGTTGGCGATGAGGCTTTTCAAATGTGCGGAAACTTACTGAAACCCTACTCCAGCCGGGACTTGGACCACACCAAAAAAATATTTAATTACAGGCTGACCAGGGCCAGAAGAACTGTCGAGTGTGCTTTTGGGATTCTTGTCTCCATATGGCGAATTCTGGGCACGGCCATTAATCTTAAACTTGAAACAGTCGATGAGGTGGTGAAGGCCTGTGTGGTTCTACATAACTTTGTGATGGCTAAAGAGCACCCGACCTTTGAACTGGACGATGATGCTCCTAACCCATTGCCTGAATTCACTCAGCACACTCTCAGGTCATCCGTTGAAGTTGGCCAAATGAGGGACCAATTTGCGGCCTACTTTATTTCTGATGTAGGACGGGTGCACTGGCAAGATGAAATGGTGTAATGTTTTTGTTTGTTTATGGTAATAAAAAACCTTATTTGATACCATTACTGAGTGCACTATATTTTTTAAACTCCAATTAAATAAAAATATATTGGAACGAGCAAAGCTGCAGGCCATGAATCGGGAAACCAATTTTTTTCAAGAGAAAATTGTGCAACTAGTTGAAAAAAAAGTATGTGATTTTCTCAAAACACAACCCTCAAAACCCAACCCCAATGAAAGTCCATGGGGAATACAAGTCAGCATTGAGTGGATGAATGTAATCTGCTCCATTCCAACTTACAAGTTATTACACTAGGCCTTGGAATGACTATACTAGGCCGTGGTATTTCAAATATGAGTATAGTAGGCCTTGGGCCTACTAGTATAGTCATATGTGAAATACCACGGCCTAGTATAGTCATACCAAGGCCTACTCGATTTTTGCCAACTAGGATCTTGTTTCACGAAAAACAAACTGGTGAAACTTGACAAGTTTCAACAGTTTGTTTTTCATGAAACCAGATTCTAGTTGGTAAAACTCGAGTATTACACTAGGCCTTGTAATGACTACACTAGGCCGTGGTATTTCAAATATGAGTATAGTAGGCCTTGGGGCTAGTAGTATAGTAATATGTGAAATACCACGGCCTAGTATAGTCATACCAAGGCCTACTGTAATAACTCGATTTTTAACAACTAGCATCTTGTTTCACAAAAAACAAACTGGTGAAACTAGAAAGAAACTTATTTTTTAGACAAGTTTCAACAGTTTGTTTTTCATGAAACCAGATTCTAGTTGGTAAAACTAGAGTTATTACACTAGGCCTTGGAATGACTACACTAGGCCGTGGTATTTCAAATATGAGTATAGTAGGCCTTGGGGCTAGTAGTATAGTAATATGTGAAATACCACGGCCTAGTATAGTAATACCAAGGCCTACTTGATTTTTACCAACTAGGATCTTGTTTCACGAAAAACAAACTGGTGAAACTTGACAAGTTTCAACAGTTTGTTTTTCATGAAACCAGATTCTAGTTGGTAAAACTAGAGTTATTACACTAGGCCTTGTAATGACTACACTAGGCCGTGGTATTTCAAATATGAGTATAGTAGGCCTTGGGGCTAGTAGTATAGTAATATGTGAAATACCACGGCCTAGTATAGTCATACCAAGGCCTACTGTAATAACTCGATTTTTAACAACTAGCATCTTGTTTCACAAAAAACAAACTGGTGAAACTAGAAAGAAACTTATTTTTAAGACAAGTTTCAACAGTTTGTTTTTCATGAAACCAGATCCAAGTTGGTAAAACTCGAGTTATTACACTAGGCCTTGGTATTACTATACTAGTCCGTGTTATTTCACATATGACTATACTAGGCCTTGGGTTGGTTTTTAACATGTATTTACCCATCAGTGTGTGTGAGCGGCGCAAACAACATTAATGAAACTTTGTAATGGTGAACCACAAATGTAAATTTATTTTTAATCACAAAAATAAACCAAAAAATTATTTTTTCCGGCGTTTGGGGGCAGATGGTTTCAATTTGGGGGTGTGCAGGGAATATGCAACACTTGCAGTTGAAGACGGTGTTTGAGGGGAAGGGGCAACAAAACTTGTGGGGGAAGGTAGTCCAGTTAAGGGAATTAAACTAGGAACACTTGGAGGAGAGGAAATCTGTTCAGGTACATTAGTTGTAATGGCATGTCGCCGTAGGCTTGTGTGCCTGGACCGACTTTGGCCCAATGCCCGCCTTGATAGATTTCGCCTTGAACTAGGGGCAAATATTGAATGTAGGTCCCCCGTCTGCTGGTGTGGCTGCTGCTGCTGCTGAGGTGGCTGCTGCTGCTGCTGAGGTGGCGGCTGCTGCTGAGGTGGCTGCTGCTGCTGCTGAGGTGGCTGCTGCTGCTGCTGAGGTGGTTGCTGCTGCTGCTGAGGTGGCTGCTGCTGCTGCTGAGGTGGCTGCTGCTGCTGCTGAGGTGGCTGCTGCTGAGGTGGCTGCTGCTGCTGAGGTGGCTGCTGCTGCTGTTCTTCGTTGGCAGTGCTCGTCCTTGCAGGAGGACTGGTGGCGGCAGTGATGGTCCAGGTTTGCAGAGTGGTGGTGGCAGGGCTACTACATGTTGTTGTAGCGGCAGGGCTGTTCCATGTTTGCCTAGTGGTGGCTGAGCTCCACGCATGCATGGGAGTGGCGGTGGTGCTCCAGACAGGAGCAGCGCTTGCCATGGTGGTGTCGGTGAAGTGACCAGCTGCACTCAGACTTGTGGTGGTGTAACGGTGGGTGTCCTGGCTTTGAATAGAGGTGTCCGTGCAGTGGTATGCAGCACAAGTCGGTAGTGAGGTGAAGCGAGTCAATGGTGGCACAGGTGGAAATGACACCACTGACTGCTGACCGTACCGATTATGCTGCATAGCCTGCAAGAAAGCATTGTTGCAGGCCTGCAGCACATTCAGCTGTTGCTCAGGACTAAGGTGTTCCGCCATGCCCTTTTCAATCTTACTAAAAAAATGGTGTGCTGGTCTGTTGAGGTCGGCCTCCAGACAGTCAAGGCGCTGTTCTACAGAATTGAAGCGGTGTTCAAAGTGGTTAAAACCACGTTCCATGAGTGCAAAACCGCTTTCAACTCTGTCGGACAGTGACTTGAGGCTGGAATTAAAGGCCTCGCTCAAATGCATAAACTCGGGCAAGACATTCCGGTCCAAGGCCCTCTGCCGCTGGCGGGTAGTGCCCGCATAACCAGTGGCAGAGACCTGGGACAGGGGAACACCTGATGGCCCAGCTTCCTGGTCACCAGCTGTGTGTGTGGTTGACCTGCAAGGTGCTTCCTGGCTGTCGGATGGCTGGGACGGGTCAGAGGACGTCCGAGGAAGGACCGCTCCAGGGCCAGGTTGCAGGGTGCTGCTCCAGGTGCTGTGGAAGAAAGGAAAATCATTACTACCATGCCTTTACAAGAAGCATCAGCTGTGGATTAGAAAAACACAGATTAATAAAAATAAAAACCCAAAATTTATAATACTTACGATCTCGTGGCAAGGACCGGTCTTAGGAACTGCAACGCGTGATAGTGACGGTATCTAGTTCTGGTCCTTGACGCAGATCCACTGCGAACCTGGCCCTCAGCACGAACATCACTGTTGAAGCGGTCCTTGATCGAACGCCAACGTGTTCGGACTTTGTCCACTGTTGTTAAAAAAAAAACAGTGCCGTCAAGGACAACAGTCAATGCGGCACAATATAGCAATACAATACTCAAAGCAGTCACTGTAGACCCCGATGACACTGTTGGGTTTCATGCTAGAATACACCTAGCACGAAACCCAACAGTGCCGTCAAGGACAACAGTCACTGCGGCACAATGTAGCAATACAATACTCAAAGCAGTCACTGTAGACCCCGATGACACTGTTGGGTTTCCTGCTAGAATACACCTAGCACGAAACCCAACAGTGCCGTCAAGGACAACAGTCACTGCGGCACAATGTAGCAATACAATACTCAAAGCAGTCACTGTAGACCCCGATGACACTGTTGGGTTTCCTGCTAGAATACACCTAGCACGAAACCCAACAGTGCCGTCAAGGACAACAGTCACTGCGGCACAATGTAGCAATACAATACTCAAAGCAGTCACTGTAGACCCCGATGACACTGTTGGGTTTCCTGCTAGAATACACCTAGCACGAAACCCAACAGTGCCGTCAAGGACAACAGTCACTGCGGCACAATGTAGCAATACAATACTCAAAGCAGTCACTGTAGACCCCGATGACACTGTTGGGTTTCCTGCTAGAATATGCCTAGCACGAAACCCAACAGTGCCGTCAAGGACAACAGTCACTGCGGCACAATACAGAGCAGGGAAATACTCACTAAACGCCTTTTTGGAGGATGCTGTGGCGCTGTCCCAGCCATCCATCAACGCTGCGGCCACCTCATTCCATAGCCGCCGGGTCACCACAATGTCCTTGTGCAGCCGGTCACGGCTGTCCCACAACGGCGAACGCTCCTGGACCAGGCTGATGAGCTGCTCATTATCCAGGTAGACGTCTTCATCCCGTTGTGGAACCTAGACAAAACACATTCATTAGAATAATCAAATTTAAATTGAATAAAAAGTTACAAAAAAAGAAACATAAAAAAGAGTAAAAATAGAAGATAAAAAATAAAGAACATTACAAATCATTTGATACATACATTCCGTATCACCACCGGGACTTGGCTTCACTGCTCCTGCTCTTCGCCCTCACTAGTCCCGTCCGCAGAAGATGATGATGACGATGTTTTAAAAAAGTTGAAAAAAACGTAAGAGATTTGGAGAAGCTGCAGATATACTTACCAGATGCACGAAAATAATCACCTCACGGTCTGCTTGCGCCAATTCCTGCCGCGATGGGGAATACTCGGATTCTGAAGACATACTGCATGTAAAAATAATAAAAATCATTAGTACATACATAATTTAAAAGGACAGGCATATAATGTAATATACTCACATTCTTCGCTGATAGAAGATGGGTTCCTTGTTGACTGTCTGCTCTCCAATCTGTCAGTGTAGTAGTGGCAGAGTTTTGGCAGGCACCTCCTTTATATAGACTTTTTTTTTTTGACTTTAGAAGATTATAACTAGTACAACAAGTGGACACCACCAAAAAAACGCAGCGCTAAAAAAACGCTTACATGCGCATGCCAGTGCGCACGTATGCGCATCCATAGGCTATAATGGCCATTTTTAGCGCAAAACGTGCGCATACGTGCACATGCGCTTTTTTGCAGGGCCAAAAAATGCAACATGCTGCGTCTGGAAAATACAAACGCACACCCCAAAAAAACGCAGCGCATGAAAATCGCATACGTGCGCATGCCAGCGCGCAGGTATGCGCACCCATGTTAAATATAGGGGAAAAAACGCATGCGCACGTAAGCGTTTTTTTCCAGCGCAAAAAAACGCAAATGTGAAACCAGCCTAAGCAAGGTGTGGTTGCGTATTTTGCGCATGTCTGCATCCGTATGTAATCCGTATGACATTCGTATGGCGAGATTTTCTTGCCGCCTTGCAAAATGGACATATAATGGAGCCCTATGACAGGGTTTATAACAGATATGAAATAGATATAGACACATAGAATGCATGTAAGTCAATGGGGAAGAAAAGTCGGGAGTGAGAGGAGGACAGGAAACACACCAACAGTGTCCATTTGAATGCCAAAAGCATACATTCTTATTACTGAAGCTTGTCACCCTTTATTTACTTCATAATACTAGTTACGCACTGAAAAATGGGGGTTATTTGGCTAAAGTTGTGGGGGGGTAGGGCTGGCTCCAGGTTTTCATGTGCCCTGGGCTTAAGAGCGCCCCTTTAACACATACCACAACTCATGCTGCTCCGATACGGCAGAGAAATAGTGGTATACTACAAAGGAAAATACTTCACTTTTTACATCTCATGACGAGGCCCATCTATTTCTCCATACAGAATCATTGGTCCCATATAATGTTTGAAACAGTATATGATGAGCTCCAAATAATGCTACAGTATATGTTGGTCCCATTGGATGAAGCTCCACTGTCTTATGGGCCCAAATAATGCTCCATACATAATGGGCCCCATTTCTAATGCTCTAGTGTATAATGGGCCCTGTAAATCCAGTGTCTGATGTCCACCTTTGGAATGTTCCAGTGTATGGTGGGCCCCATCTATCATTCTCCAGAGTATAGTGCTCCCCAAAACTTGCTGTCCCAACATTGAAAACAATGAAATAAGTCTCCTCGCTAGGGAATCCCTGTACTAGTCTGGACTTCTCGTCGTCCCCATCTTCCATCTCACTGCACAGTATTTCAACCTTGCAAGTGCTGTGATCCTGAGCAAGCAGGGGGGCCCGACTCGTTGGCGACAGCACTGGCACAGGGCCCCTGATAGTACGGTGGTGTGTCTGACGGCGGGTGGGCCGAACCTGCACTTTCATCTGCAGCTTCCTCTTTGTCACCGTGTAAGATGGAACAGTATATGGGAAGGGTAACCTGAGTTTCATCAGGGTCAGATTCAGGCTGTGTAGAGTGCGAGGGGAATGTAGTGGTCTGGGTCAATGTACCAGCAGATTCATCGAGCAGTGGCTGGGCATCAGGGCACTTGTGTCGCCCCATGGAGTACGGTCGCCACAGTGGCATTACCGTCCTCCTAGGGAGTGTGATGTCATGCTTGGGAGCAACGAAGGATCTCTCTAGCAGGTTAACTGATTGGACGGCGTTATTCCCATGAGTCACGACCCTCCAAACAGCGTTCATGAAGGCAAAGTGTTTGATTTACGTGGGCAGTATGGTTGCAAAGCTGAACCTTAAAGGAATGTCCAGAAGGGCACCACCAGGAGTGGAGCCTGCGGCGTAATTTGACTCAACACGGGCAACCTCAACCATCCAGCAACAAAAAAGATGCACACATTGCAAGCTTAATTCCGTTAACGAAGGAGACTCCGTCATGTCCCACGGTCTGAGTCCGGCTTACTAGAGGGACACGCGAGGCTCTGGCACGTGAGATTGGCCAATAACTGGTGTGTCATGCCCTTACATGTCCGTGGCTGCATGTGCGCTACACTGAAAGGGCCAGCATTTGTCGCTTACAGGTGCAGATAACCCGCTGAACACCGTTAGTGATGGGGATCTGGGATTACAATTATTACCAGCGAACGATGATTTCCCAATAACCGCAGTTCCGGAATTAGGCCTAACCATCATTCCTGAGAAAATGAAAAACTTACGTGTCCAAACCACAGGTGCTGTAGCTTGCTTAACAGCTCGCCAGCCGCTCTCAGGCCCTGTATGGATTACACGTGATTGCACAAAGGTGAGAAAGGGTACCGTATCACCGGATAACATGTATGGATAGCATAGTGTACACATTCAAAATATATGTCTATAGATCAGGAGGCAGGCTCAGACAGTGTCAGGCCCAGTATAGATTACACGTGATTGCACAAAGGTGAGAAAGGGTACCGTATCACCGGATAACATGTATGGATAGCATAGTGTACACATTCAAAATATATGTCTATAGATCAGGAGGCAGGCTCAGACGGTGTCAGGCCCAGTATGGATTACACGTGATTGCACAAAGGTGAGAAAGGGTACCGTATCACCGGATAACATGTATGGATAGCATAGTGTACACATTCAAAATATATGTCTATAGATCAGGAGGCAGGCTCAGACGGTGTCAGGCCCAGTATGGATTTGACGGCCCAGACTACACAGCGGAGGAGCAGGGAGAGGTAAAGATTGCAAATGCTGGGGCCCTGCCCAAGCAAGGGGGGCCCACTCGTGGGCGTCGGTACTGGCACTTGGCCCCTCATAGTACGGCGGTGTGTCTGACGGCGGGTGTGCACCACCACCGTCAGAGACACTTGATTGCACTATGAGGGACCCTGTGCCAGTGCCCGCGCCCAAGAGTCGGCCTACCCACCTGTCCAGGGCAACGGCACTCGCACGGTCTCATGCGCTAGGTGGTGACCCCGGCCATGGGGGGGAGGCAGCACAGTTAGGGAGTTTTAGAAAGTGGCATATGTTGATGTTGGACATTGAGCTGATGCAAAAGGAGAAATTGTTCAAGTCCCAGGAAGAGGAGCACCAAAGCAAGCCATTTTTCTGTCAACCTATGTGTCATCAGGGGAAGGTGGGACAAAATCCTTGGAAGCCCATGCATGGTTCATTTTAATGAAGGTTAGATCATCCACATTTTGGGTCGACAGATGGGTCCTTTTTTCTGTCAGGATTGATCCAGCAGCACTGAAGACTCTTTCCGATAGCACACTTGCAGCTTGTCAAGCGAGCTCCTGTAGCGCTTTTTGTGCCAATTCAGGCCAGGTGTCCAGTTTAGCGGCCCAATAGTCAAAGGGGAATGACCTGTGAGGGAGAACATCGACATGGGAGGAAAAGTAGTTTGTAACCATAGTTGACAAGTGCTGTCTTTTGTCACTTTCCATCGATGCAGTATTACCAGTCGTGTGAGCGGGACTTGAAGAATCAGTCCACAACATGGTCATGAAACCCCTGTCTCCAACGCCACTTCTGATGTGTGCACCACGAACACCTCTTCCAAGCTGCCCCTGGCCCCTACGGCTCGTGTGAGAACCATCTCCGCTGCTGTGTGCTGGGAATGCCTCAACCAACCGGTTTACCAGAGTAGCTTGTTTGTTAGCCAATATTAGGTCAAGGTTCTCCTGTGGCAAGATATTTTGGAATTTGCCTTTATAGCGTGGATCCAGGATGCTGGCCAACCAGTAGTCGTCATCGTTCATCATTTTGGCAATGCGGGGGTCCCTTTTTAGGATCTGCAAGGCATAATCTGACATGTGGGCCAATGTTCCCGGTGTCAATGATGCAGTGCGACTGCTTGGTGGAGGAGCACTTTCTGGCAAATCCACATCCCTCCAGTCACGCACAAACCCTGTACCAGACCTTGCCACGCCAACATTTTCTCTGGACACACGAGAAGCATCCTCCTCCCCTAAATAATCATCCCCATCATCACCCTCCTCCTCCTCTTCCTCTTCTTCCTCCACCTCGTCCAGGAGAGGTCCCGGAGCAGACAATGGCTGACTGTCATCAAGGATTTCCTCCTCCTCAACCTCGGCTGCAGACGCCTGCTCCTTAATGTGCGTCAAAGTTTGCAAGAGCAGACGCATAAGTGGGATGCTCATGCTTATGATGGCGTCGTCTGCGCTTACCAGCCGTGTGCATTCCTCAAAACACTGAAGGACTTTACAGAGGTCTTTCAGCTTTGACCACTGCACACCTGTCAACTCCATGTCTGCCCTCAAAGTGCCTGTCCGGGTATCCTCCCACAAATGCATTACAGCCTGCCTCTGTTCGCACAGCCGCTCAACCATGTGCAGGGTGGAGTTCCACCTTGTTGCAACGTCGATAATTAGCCGGTGCTTGGGAAGGTGTAGCAATCACTGCAGCTTCTGCATACGACTGGAGTGTACGGGCGACCGGCGGATGTGCGAGCACAGTTTTTGAACCTTCTGGAGCAGGCCTGTTAACTCTGGATAATTATTGAGGGAGCACTGCACCACCAGGTTCAAGGTGTGAGCCAAGCAAGGTATGTGTCTGAGTTTTGAAAGGGCTATGGCAGCCACAAAATTACGGCCGTTATCGCTGACTACCTTGCCTGCCTCAAGATGTAGACTGCCCAGCCATGACTCAGTTTGTTGCTGAAAGTAGTCGGCCAGTACCTCCGCGGTGTGTCTGTCGCCCAAACACATCATCTTCAACACAGCCTGCTGATGCTTTCCACTAGCTGATCGATAGGGGGACACCTCGTGTGCAACACTGGCAGCTGCGGATGGAGTGCTGCTGCGACTGCACTCTGGGGACGAGCTTTCGCTTCTAGAGGAGTAGGAGGAGGAGGGTCGAACGCCTACAGCCAACTGTTTCCTATACCGTGGGCTAGGCAGCACAGTCCCACCACCGCTGTCCTCTGTGGACCCTGAATCCACCACATTAACCCAGTGCGCAGTGATGGACACGTAACGGCTCTGGCCATGCCTACTGGACCATGCATCAGTTGTGAGATGCACCTTTCCACTCACTGATTGCTTGAGTGCATGGACAATGCGGTCCTTCACATGAAGGTGGAGGGCTGGGATGGCTTTGCGAGAAAAGAAGTGGCGACTGGGTAGTTCATAGCGTGGTACTGCGTAGGCCATGAGTTCGAGGAAAGCTGCGCTTTCCACCAACCGATAGGGCATCATCTCGAGAGATTAGTTTGACAATGTGGGCGTTGAAACCCAGTGTACGCGGATGAGAGCATGAGTACTTTCTTGTCCTACTCATAGTCTCTGGCAGGGTGAGCTGGACTTGAGAGATGCCTATGGTGGAACTAGCGGTGGACAGGGCGGACTGTGAGAGGGTTGATGATGGTGATGGAGTTGGTGTTCTTTCTGATGGCCTAGATTCAGTCTTTCGTTGATATAACATTGTGATTCCCTGACAGCTTTGGCCTTGCAACGACACCTCAACATTTGCTGCTGTGCTAACCGGTGGGCTTACAGTGGGGGAAACAATGTAGCGTTGCTGACTACCTTCTTTGGGAGCATTTGCACATGTGGTACTTGAGGTTTGGTGTTCCGTCCACGCTTGCAAGTGCATGGTGGTTAAATGTCTAAGCATGCAACTAGTATTTAAATTTTTCAGATTTTTCCCTCGGCTAAAGGTCTTTGCGCACTTCTTACAGATAACCTTGGCCTGATCATTAGGATTTTGTTCAAAAAAATGCCACACTGCACTCTTCCTACTATGGAAGACATTTTGCGTCCTTGCACGCTGTGCTATTTTGACCGTCTGGACAAGCAGTCCAGCAACTTTTTGGCTTTTTGTAACCCGTTTTTGGACTGCTCCGTGCCTGCCAGATAACAGCTGTTGCGATGTTGATGCCTGCTGCGGATGCTCCTCCTCCTCTTCGGAGCTATTGGCAGCGGCACCCTCTTCCCCCAATGGATGCCAATCTGGGTCAACAACTGGGTCATCCATCACCTCCTCTTCAATGTCGTGTGCACCTTCCTCTGTGTCACCGTGTATGGTGGTATAGTATGCGGGAAGGGGCACCTGAGCTTCATCAGGGTCAGAATCTGGTTCAGTACACTGCGAGGAACATGTGGTGCTCTGAGTGAATGTACCAGCAGAATCATCTATCAGTGGCTGTGCATCAGTGCACTCCATGTCAGATTCATCTTGGCCTGGGTAATTCACCATTTCACTTGATAACCCAGGCATGGTATGTGAAAACAGCTCCATGGAGTAATCTGTTGTGTGGCCTGCCGCATCCTTCAAATTTGTTTGGGGTGAAGGACACAAAGAAAGGTGTGGATCATGACCATGAGCCTCCAAAGACGACTCAGTGCTTTTATTTTTTACAAGTTCAGAAGAGGAGGCGATAGAGCTGGAGGCCGAGTCAGCAATGTAGGCCAAAACTTGTTCCTGAAGCTCCGGCTTTAAAAGCGGTTTACCTACTCCCAGAAAAGGGAGCCTTCGAGGCCTTGTGGAGCCAGACGATGACGCAGGCTTAACACCTCCTGCATTAGGTGTTATTTTGCTTTTGCCACTACCAGCAGATCCAACACCAACACCATCATTAACAGCTGGCAACCCCCACCCACTAACACGGCCTCTTACACCACACTTCCTCATTTTTTTGAAAAATGTACCCACAATTCCACCAACGATATGGAACTGTAAAACAAGGTACAAGGTGTATATAGGACAGGGGAGAATTTAATTCTCCTGCCACTTTTGGACACTGATGTATTGTGTCAGGCCAGTGTATATCACACCGCTGTATGACAGGCTGAATTTGGCTGGTGTGTAAAATGTGATATATGACGGGAGAAATGGAATATCCTTACACACTTCTGGACACTGATGTATTGTGTCAGGCCAGTATATATCACACCGCTGTATGACACGCTGAATTTGGCTGGTGTGTAAAATGTGATATATGACGGGAGAAATGGAATGTCCTTACACACTTCTGGACACTGATGTATTGTGTGAGGCCCAATGTATATCACACCTCTGTATGACAGACTGAATTAGGCTGGTGTGAAAAATGTGACATAGGACGGCAGAAATGGATTGTCCTTACACTCTTCTGGACACTGATGTATTGTGTGAGGCACAATGTATATCACACCGCTGTATGACAGGCTGAATTTGGCTGTTGTGTAAAATGTGATATGTGACGGGAGAAATGAAATGTCCTTACACATTTCTGGACACTGATATATTGTGTCAGGCCAGTGTATATCACACCGCTGTATGACAGGCTGAATTTGGCTGGTGTGTAAAATGTGATATATGACGGGAGAAATGGAATGTCATTACACACTTCTGGACACTGATGTATTGTGTCAGGCCAGTGTACATCACACCGCTGTATGACAGACTGAATTAGGCTGGTGTGAAAAATGTGACATAGGACGGCAGAAATGGATTGTCCTTACACACTTCTGGACACTGATGTATTGTGTGAGGCCCAATGTATATCACACCGCTGTATGACAGGATGAATTTGGCAGGTGTGAAAAATGTTATATAGGATGGGAGAAATGGAATGTCCTTACACACTTCTGGACACTGATGTATTGTGTCAGGCCCAGTGTATATCACACCACTGTATGACAGGATGAATTTGACAGGTGTGAAAAATGTTATATAGGACAGGGCAGGATTGGAATCTCCCTAGAGTGTAGGTCTGTAAGAACGGAACAACTCCTTGACTTATCCTTACAGAGTCACACCCTTAGCTTCACTGTGGCCGTGATAACAGCCGTTACACGGTACTGAGAGAGCAGCGTACACCGCTGTACGGTGTGAAAAAATGCACGCTCAGTATCTCACCAGGACAAAAAAAAAAGGATTGCTTTTAAAAAAGCAGTTTGCAAAGCAGTGTGAAACCAGCAATGCAGCTGATCCACCAAAATATAGCCTCCCCTTGCACTGCACTGGTGTGTTGTGCAGTCAAAATCGCTAGCAGCAGCAGCTGATTTTTTTTCTTCTTCCCTGCCTAACGCTCTCCCTACAGAATCTGCAGCAGCAGCATCTCTCCCTATACTGAGATCAGCAGAAGTAAGATGGCGGTCGGCGTGCACGCCCTTTTATACCCCCTGTGACGCCCCCCAAAGCAAGCCAATCACTTGCATGCCCTTCTCAAAGATGGTGGGGACCGCTGCCTATGTCATCACGTTGCCCACAGTGTCCGTTCTTCCTCATTGGCTGAAAAAGGGCGCTGAAGCATGTTTTGAAATGCGACTTTGGCGCTAAAGTCGCCGACCTCGTGGCCGACCTCATGCTGAGGTCGGGTTTCATTTCATGAAACCCTACTTTGGCGAAAGTCGTCGACTTTTGAATTTTTTCGACCCGTTTCGCTCAACTCTACCCGGTGGCTTTTCGGTTGCGTCTCCCACCATATCTGCGGATCCCAAATGTTTTTCATAAGGCCCTTTTGAAACCTGTGAGGTCCGCTGGGGAGGGATCATCAGCTTCCCCAACACCGGTTTTGGTAGCCGGGCAGTCGGAGTACGAGGTGGAACGAATTGTCGACTCAAGGTTGGTCCATCGTCCCCTTCAATATCTAGTACATTGGAAAGGCTACGGTTCTGAAGAACGCTTGTGGGTTCCTGCTCGATCGGTTCATGCGGATCGGTTGGTCCGGGCCTTTCACGCCAAGTACCCTGAGAGACCTGAGGGTCCAGTGGCCCCCCATTGAGAGGAGGGTACTGTCATGATGATCCAGTACTGGGTTTAGCTTTGGCCCGTCCTGGTCTGACTGGGGGTTAATTGTTCCGCCTCTCCCTGGCAGAGGGCGGCTATTTAATGCTCACTGGACCTAGGTCCGGTGTCAGTTATACTCCTGCCCTCGGCTGAGTTAGTTGACCTTGTGCGTACGTGTGCCTTGTGCCTGATATCTTGCTTGCTTGTTTGGTTTTGATCCGGTTCTGTCCCTGTTACGAGTTCTGCCTGTCCTTCTTGTACTGCGCTACCTCTCGTGTATGACTTTCTGCTTGTGACCCGACTTCTCTCTGCTCGTCCCCTTGGTACCGCGTCACCCTCTTGTGTATGACCTTTGGCTTTGTCTGACCTCCCGTCTGTTTACCCTCCTGTACCTCGCTGTCCGTACTGTGAATGACCTCCATTTTGCCCGACTCTGAGTTTTCTGTCTTCTCTGAAAGCAGGACGCTAAGCCCCTCCCCCTTGCAGTCACATGACCGTAGGTCCCGTGCCGGCTTGCTAAACTTCATCACTCAGGTCCTGTACACCTATACTTTCTGGCTATCCTGGTCCCCAGGGGTCCCTACAGTGCGGGTGAGTCCCTGCTCAGCGGAGGCTGTACGCCGGCACTGTCAGGATCCTGATAGATAGACAGTATTAAGTAAATCATTCACACCTCCCCAAAACCTACGTAACCGAGGACAGTTCCAGGTCATGTGTATCAGATCCGCATTGGGCGTTCCACATTTCCAACAATCTGCCTCCCTAGCATAGCCGATTTTCAACAGCCATACAGGGGTTCGATAAACTCGATGAAGCAAATAAAGATGCAACACTCTCTGTGCCTCGCTAACTGAGACTTTCGTGACTTCTTGCAATGCATCCTCCCATTCATCATCTGTTAAATCACCTACATCAACTTGCCACTTATTCTTCAGCATCTCCAAACTTGCCACTCTCTTTTCCAACATGGTTGCATATATCATGGATATAATACCTCTTGATCCTCCTCCCATCACTACTCTATCCAACAGCGGAGTTTTAGCTGGATTACCTAGTGGAGCGAGTCGCTGTTGTGCTTCACAAGCATGTCTCAGCTGGAGACATTGAAAAAATCTTTTATTAAGGATGGAAAATGTCTGTTTGAGATCCTCAAAAGATCGAAACTCCCCTTCCGAATAAAGCTGTGATACTAGTTTAAGCCCTCTCCTCTCCCATAGCTCAAACCCTCTAATTTCTTTAGCTCTGTACATGTCAAGTTTCTCCAGATCAGGGAATGCGCTGTGACTCCCTGTATACCCAATATTTCTTTGGCCGTGTTCCATACCTTATCCATGCACTTCATTATCGGACTATTGATAGCTTGACCCTGACGGAACCGCATTGAGTCTAGCGCCTGCACCAGTAAGTCCCTTCCCAATACGCATGTAAGCATACATCCCGAGGAACTTCACATGAAGGAATCCTCCTCCTCCATCCTCTGAAATGCTGCAACTGCGCTGCAAGATAATACAGAAACGGGTAAGGAATCGCTAATCCCCCCAGTTCTTTAGATGTATGCAAAACCTCCAACCGAATTCTAGGAACACTCCTCTTCCAGATAAGCTCTTTAAATATTCTGTTTACCTGATAAAAGATTTGACGAGGAATCCAAATGGGCGCATTGTGGAGGGCATACAAAGCTTGTGGCATGAGAACCATTTTTACCAGGTTTGCCCTTCCCACCATACTCAGTGGTAACTTGCACCAGTCCTTTATTTTTTGATGAAATTTAGCAAGTAGCGGGGTAATATTTAAACGCTCAAAATTTTGTATATTATATCCAATATGAATTCCCAATTATTTAAACTCTTTGATTACATTTAATTGTCCTGCCAATTCCAAGGAGTTCTCGGGAGCATCTCTCACCGGCATAATTGAAGATTTCTCCCAGTTAATACATAAACCAGAGATCACTGCGAAGGATCCAAAGACTTCCATTGCCACCCTCAGAGAAGATAGCCACTCTCCCAAAAACAAGAGCATGTCATCAGCATACAAAGCTATTTTTTCTTGCAAAGACTCATACCCAAACCCCTTAATTTCAGGTGTCGCCCGAATTACTACTGCCAAGGGCTCAATGCCAGAGCAAACAGTAGGGGAGATAGAGGGCACCCCTGTCTGGTCCCTCTGTATAAGTTAATTGTATTTGAGATCTCCCCATTAATTCTAATTTTGGCCTCTGGACACGAATACAGCAACTGTATCCAGGCAATAAAATTTTTATAGAAACCCATCTTGGCTAATATAGCCCACAGATGTGGCCATTCGATGCTGTCAAATGCTTTAGCAGCATCCAAAGATGCAACAGCCCTGGGTTCCTTTCCCTTAGATGGGATCTGTAAAGTTAGATACAACCGCCGGATATTAATTGCAGTTGATTTCTCTGGCATAAAACCAGTTTGATCTGGATGAATAATACTAGATATTACTCTAGACAGCCGCATCGCCAGAATCTTTGCAAAAATCTTGACATCAACGTTTAAAAGGGGGATAGGCCTGTATGACTCTGGAAGACATGGATCCTTATCAGCCTTGGGGATCACCACTATGATTGCTTCATTCAAGGACCAGGGCAAGTGCCCATCTTCCCTAGCCGCCTCAAACACCTTCAACAGCTGTTGAAGCATTATATTTGAGTACTTTTTATATACCTCCACAGGCAGCCCATCAGACCCCGGTGTCTTATTCCCTGCCATAGAATCTAGAGCCTCCTCTAATTCATCCAGACTAATTGGTGCTTCCAAGCCAACAATCAGTGAGAATCACTCACTATATACACAGATAGCATATATGAATATTCATAAAAGACAATAGAAACCTTCTCAATTAGATATGAATAAACCAAAATAAAGTCCAAATTGATAAAGACTTAAAAAGTTTTTATTTAATTACGGAATAAAAGGAAAACCAAACAAGTTGGACATAATAAAATACCATAAAATGTCATAGTATAAGGGGATAGTTACATAGTAAACACATGGGCCATGAATAGTGTTGAGCATTCCGATACCGCAAGTATCGGGTATTGGCCGATATTCGCTGTATCGGAATTCCGATATTTAGTTCCGATACTTTTTTCATATCGAATACCGGAATCGGAAGTTCCCATAATGCTATGAGCCCGCTCCATTTGATTTAGCCAATGGGAATCCTCAGAAGTGTGGGCACATCCTGTTAGGCATGTAGGCATGTTAACTATTGGCATGGCTGTGATTGGCTGCTGAAATGATGTCTTGATGCACTATAAAAGCCGCAGCCGCCATGTCTGTTCACTCTGCTGTGAATTCAGTTAGGGACAGGCTGCTGTTGAAGACTGTGAGGGACAGTTAGAAATAGCGATTCTCAAAAAAATATTGTGCTTTACCCAGGCTACATAAACCACCACTGTAGCTTTCTTTTGCCTAGCAGCAGTGTTCACACCTCAGTACGCATCAGATGATGATGAGACTCAGTTACCACTTTCTGGTGCGTACGGTGCTGGCGAGACAACCCAGGAGAAGTAGGTGTTTGAAGAGGGGAGTGTAGATGATGAGGTCCTTGACCCATCATGGCGTGAGGAACAGGAAGGTGGTGGGAGCAGCTCTGAGGAAGAGATTCCCCGAATGGCCAAAACAGGAGGGAGAGGGAGAGAGCAGACTTGGTTGCCTGTAGCCTCCACTTCGGCACCCAGTAGGAGCATTCCTCTTTCAAAAGGCAAAACGAGCGCTCCAAAGACTTGCAGTGCATGGTCCTTGTTTGACACAGTTGCAGATGACATTTGCTTTGTCAAATGCAAGCTGTGTCATCAGAAAGTCAAAAGAGGGAAATATGTCAGCAACCTCAATACCACAAATATGTGGAAACATGTGCGGACCAAGCACGAGGTGGAGTTACACAGACACACTGAAGACGTAGGCCAACGTACAGCACCACCTACCACCTCTTCAGCTCATGTTGGGGCCTCTTCCTCCAGCTCACACACAGCTGGTTCGGCTTCCTCACAGGATCGCCAAGGAAGAACCTCTGGCAATGTTGTCCGGAGATCCAGTGAACTTCCACCCACAGCACCACGTTCCCAGTCCTCCTCACACTCCCAGGCCACTCTACAGCCATCGGTAGCACAGGCATGGGATAAAAGGCGGCCATACTCGGCAAACCATCCTCGAGCACAGGCTCTGAATGCTGGCATTGCCAAACTACTGGCACTTGAAATGCTCTCATTCAGGCTGGTGGAGACTGACACCTTCCGGGACGTGATGGCATTGGCAGTCCCTCAATACACTGTACCGAGCCGCTTTTATTTCAGCAGGCGAGCCGTCCCTGCCCTGCAAAAACATGTGGAGGGAAAAATACAACATGCGCTACTAAATGTCGTCAGTAGCAAGGTCCACCTGACCACCGATGCGTGGACCAGTAACCATGGACAGGGACGATACCTTTCCCTCACTGCCCATTGGGTCAATGTTGTGGAACCGGGTACAGATATGGAGAGTGGCGCTGTACGTGTTCTGCCAATTCCACGGATTGCAGGAATCCAGTCTGTACACATTGACTCCTCCTCCTACTCAAGTTCCTCAGAAACAGCGCAGCAGGAGCCTGTTACAACCGATATGAGCACAGCCATGGCCAAACATCAACAGGCCATACTCAAATTAATTTCATTGGGGAATCGAAGCCACACAGCGCAGGAGCTCTGGAATGCCATCAAGCAGGAGAGCGATGTGTGGTTTCTGCCAGCGAATCTCCAGCCAGGCTTGGTAGTGTGTGACAATGGCCGAAATCTGGTGGCAGCTCTTGGCCTAGGCAACCTCACTTTCATCCCATGTCTGGCACATGTGCTGAACTTGGTCGTGCAGAGCTTTCTGAGGGACTATCCGGATCTTGATGCACTGCTGCACAAAGTCCACATAGAGTGCGCTCACTTGCGTTGTTCCAGCACGGCAAGATCGCGCCTTGCTGCTCTGCAGCGCCGATTACGCCTTCCGGAACATCGCATCATATGTGACCTACCCACAAGGTGGAATTCAACGTTACATATGTTGGAGCGGTTGTGTGAGCAGCAGGCAGCAGTCATGGAGTACCAGCTGCATTAGGCGCAAACAAGTCGCACTGTGCGCCGGTCACACTTCAGCACCACTGAGTGGGCCTCTATGAAGGACATCTGCCTCGTTTTGCGTGCCTTCGATGATTCCACGCGGATAGCGAGTGCAGATGATGCACTAGTCAGAATGACTGTCCCCCTTATCTGCCTGCTACAAAAAACACTGCAAGCACTAAGGGAGGAGGTTTTGGAAGAGGTGAAGGATGAGGAGTCCCAAATGCCATCTGCTTCTGGACAGTCTGCGCTACGTGGTTCCTCACAAAGGCCTAGGCAGGGGACACTTTGTGAGGAGGATGAGGAGGAGTCGATGGAGGAGGAAGACATCTCTCCAGAGGAGGGAGGTACACAATCCTCTAGTCAGTATGTACAGCGAGGGTGGGGTGATGCAGAGCAGGCAAAGATGACACATCAAGCAGGGGACAGCGTTTCTTTGGCAGTTGGGAGTCTGCAGCACATGGTTAATTTCATGCTGCAGTGCCTGAGAAACGACCACCGCATCGACCACATTCTCAACACGACTGATTATTGGGTGTACACCCTCCTAGATCCTCGCTACCGGGACAACTCACAAAGCCTCATACCACCGTTGACCCGGGAGCGTAAACTGCGGGAGTACCAAGACACACTGGTGCAGTCATCATGTTTTCCATTCCACCCGACAGCAGTGGTTCTAGTGCTTTACAAAGCAGCCCTGTGCGTCGAGGCAGTGGAGGAAACTCTGCACAAAGAGGGAGCAGAGGCAGCGCCTCAGCACAAGGCAAGACCACTATGGCCCAAATGTGGCAAAGTTTTGTTGTGTCCGCCACAGTTGTCTACACCATCACAGACGGCTCCAGTCAGCAGGAGGCAACGTTTCCGTCAGATGTTGACAGACTACATGTCTTGCCCTGTCAGTGTACTCCCAGATGGCTCTTTGTTGTGAGTTCATTTTTCCCTTCACCATTGAGGTCTGATGAACTCCCTCCTCTAGTGAAGGAAGGTAGTGAGGCTGATTACCAAACACCTGGGCAGCTAGATGATGACTGGGTGGCTGGAATTGAGGACTGGATATAAGGCAGCCGACGCCCTTCTGCCTTGCTGGTGATCCTGCTGGATTCTTGGAGACCAGTCTGATTCCTGCGTCTCAAAACTAAGTTTTTCTGCTCTGCTTTGTACTCTTCAATTTTGTTTTTGTTTTGCCTTGTTCTTTGGGAGTTCTGCCATCCCTGGCTGGGGGTGAGCTGAATTCCATTTTTGTCTCTGATCTGTTGATCTTTTGCTCTGTCTTCAGAATATACCTGAGTGCTGATATAGTCTTTTGAAGCCTAGCGACTTCAGGGCCTGTTTTTCCTATCAGTCGGTTGGCTCATTTTGGATAGGGTTTTTGCGGATGGCAGACAGCAGCTTTCCTATCCTGTCCTATTTAGTTAGCTTGGGCCCCATCATTTGCTCAACCTATCTTTCTATCTGTGTTAGTGTTTTCATCTTGCTTCACCGTCATTATATGTTGGGGGCTGCCTATTGCTTTGGGGTCTGCTCTGGGGCAGTTTAGTTTTTCCCCTTTCTGTCTTTAGGCTATGTAGTTCTCCGGCTGTGATCGAGGGGTCTAGGGCATCGTAGGAACCCCCCATGGCTACTGCTAGTTGTTGTGGATAGGTTCAGGGGTCTGCAATCCGATAGCTGCCAACCTCTCTGGTTTTTCTGGACTCAGCTAGTATTTTGTTTTTTCCTCCTTCGGTGACTCATCATAACAGAATCACCAGCCATACCGCAGATCCTAGGGTACTCAATAGCAGGAGAGAATTGTAAAAAAAAAAAAAAAAAAAAGTGTGTCAGAATTTTTTTTTTTTTGTGCATATTTTTTCCTCTATATCTCTGAGGCCGTAGGGGGAATTTTTCTCTCAATGGAGATGAAGCAATTGTCTGATCGTGTGGAGCAGCTCGCTGCTGAAGTGCGGGGAGTTTCCGCCTATCTTGCTCATTCACATGCTGCTGAACCAAAGATTCTCCTGATGTGTTTTTTGGGGATAGGTCTAAATTCTTGAATTTCAAGAATAATTGTAAATTATTTTTTGCCTTGAAGCCTAACTCGTCGGGGAACTCCGCGCAGCAGGTTAAGATTGTCATCTCTTTGCTGCACGGCGATCCCCAGGATTGGGCATTTTCTTTGAAACCTGATTATCCTATTCTGAATAATGTGAACGCATTTTTTCAAGCCTTGGGGTTGTTGTATGATGAACCTAATGCTACTGATCAGGCTGAAAAGACCCTGTTGGCATTAAGCCAGGGTCGGGATTCGGCAGAGTTGTACTGTGAAAAATTCCGAAAGTGGGCGGTCCTTACTACCTGAAATGATGGTGCCTTGGCAGCCCTCTTTCGGAAGGGTTTGTCAGAAACTGTAAAAGATACTATGGTGGGATTTCCTGTTTCCTCTGGTCTTGACGATTCTATGTCATTAGCCATTCAGGTTGATCGGCGTTTACGTGAACACAAAACTACACGAAAGATGTTGCCACCTGTTGAATCATAGAATCATAGAATCATAGAATCGTAGAGTTGGAAGGGACCTCCTGGGCCATCTGGTCCAACCCCCTGCTCAAAGCAGGATTCGCTAAATCATCCCAGTCAGATGTCTGTCCAGCCTCTGTTTGAAGACTTCCATTGAAGGAGAACTCACCACTTCTCGTGGCAGCCTGTTCCACTCATTGATCACTCTAACTGTCAAAAAGTTTTTTCTAATATCTAATCTGTGTCTCCTCCCATTCAGTTTCATCCCATTGCTTCTAGTCTTTCCTTGTGCAAATGAGAATAAAGTTGATCCTTCTACAATGTGACAGCCCTTTAGATATTTGTAGACAGCTATTAAGTCTCCTCTCAGTCTTCTCTTTTGCAAACTAAACATTCCCAAATCCTGCAACCTTTCCTCATAAGACAGGGTTTGCAGACCGGTCACCATTCTGGTCGCTCTTTTCTGAACTTGCTCCAGTTTGTTGATGTCTTTTTTAAAATGTGGTGCCCAAAACTGGACACAATATTCCAGATGAGGTCTGACCAAAGAGGAGTAGAGGGAAATAATGACTTCACGTGATCTAGACTGTATGCTTCTGTTAATACATCCTAGAATTGCATTTGCCTTTTTTGCTGCTGCATCACACTGTTGACTCATATTCAGTCTGTGATCTATTAGTATACCCAAGTCTTTTTCACATGTGCTGTCACTTAGCCCTATTCCTCCCATTCTATATATGCTTTTTCCATTTTTATTGCCCAGATGTAGTACTTTGCATTTCTCCCTGTTAAAAACCATTCTGTTTGTTGCTGCCCACTTCTCCAGTTTATTTAAATCTTTTTGAATCCTCTCTCTCTCTTCTCTAGTATTAGCTATCCCTCCTAGCTTTGTGTCATCAGCAAATTTAATCAGTTTACCCTCAATGCCTTCATCTAAATCATTGATAAAGATGTTGAACAATAGAGGGCCCAGGACAGAGCCCTGTGGTACCCCACTTGAGACATTCTTCCAACTGGATGTGCAGCCATTTACGACCACTCTTTGGGTCCGATCACTAAGCCAGTTATGAATCCACCTAACAGTTGCCTTGTCCATTCCATACTTAATCATTTTTTCAATAAGGATTGTATGAGAGACTTTGTCAAATGCTTTGCTGAAGTCAAGATATACTATATCTACAGCATTTCCTTGATCCACCCAATCAGTGATACCGTCATAGAAGGAAATTAAGTTAGTCTGACATGACTTATTAGTTACAAACCCATGCTGACTCTGTTTAATAACTTAATTCTTATCCAGGTATTGACATACATGTTGTTTAATAATTTGTTCAAAGATCTTTCCTGGTATAGAAGTCAGACTCACCGGCCTATAGTTACCTGGGTCCACATTCTTCCCCTTTTTGAAGATAGGAACAACATTTGCTCTTCTCCAGTCTTCTGGCACTTCTCCTGTTCTCCAAGAATTTTCAAAGATTATAGAGAGGGGTTCAAAAATTTCTTCTGCTATCTCCTTCAGTACTCTGGGGTGTAATTCATCTGGACCTGGAGACTTGAATTCATTTAGGCTAGCTAAGTGTTTCCTCACTATCTTTCTGTTTATAGATATCCTGGATTCTTCTATTCCCTTAATAGGACAGTGAATAACAGTTGATGTTACATTTCCTTTCTGAGAGAAAACAGATGCAAAATAGGAATTTAAAAGTTCAGCCTTCTCAACATCCTGTCTTACCATTGCATCATTTTCATCCTGTAAAAATCCTATAGCATCTTTGACTTTTCTTTTACTTTTGACATATCCCCAAAATCCTTTATTATTGCTTTTGACATCTCTTGCAAGCCTCAATTCATTTTCAGCTTTAGCTAATCTGATTTGTGCCCTGCAGGTTCTGCAGACAGCATTATATTCTTCTTTAGATATGCCTCCCTCTTTCCATTTTATAAACATTTTTTTCTTCCTTTTTAGCATGTGCTTAAGTTCTGTGTTCATCCATCCTGGTTTCCTTAACTGCTTCCTATTCTTCCCTCTTTTCGGAATTGTTAACAACTGTGCTTTGAGAATTTCATTTTTCAAGATTTCCCATCCTTCCTGGACATTTTTGTCTTTAAGGATATCCAGCCATTGGATCCCTCCAATTCTCTTTCTGAATCCCTTAAAATCTGCCTTTCTGAAATCTAACCTTGACGTCTGAGTCTTCACAGGTCTTCCGCCTCTAGTTATCCAAAATTCTAAAATAGCATGGTCGCTACCTCCTAGGGTCCCAGCCACTTTTACCTCCTCAACCATTTCCTCCCTGTTTATAAGGATTAGATCCAAGGTAGCAAACAAATGTCTGAACCTATGCAATGTGATCGAGTTTTGTCTAGGGCACAACGTCAGGAGTTCAGAAGGCGTAATAAGGTGTGTTTTTTTTGGAGATGCCTCACATATTATTTCTGTCTGCCCTAAACGAGAGAAACGTTGTGCACACACGTTTTCTGTGGGTGGTGTTCAACCTAAGTTTCTTCTGGCAATTACTCTGATCTGCTCCCTGTCCACATTTTCCGCCATGGCTTTTGTGGATTCGGGAGCAGCTCTGAACCTGATGGACTTGGATTTTGCTAAACGTTGTGGATTTCCTATGACACCTCTGCGGACGCCTATCCCTTTGAGGGGTCTTGATGCTACTCCTTTGGCGAAGAATAAACCTCAGTTTTGGACCCAGGTGGTAATGCGGGTCGCCCCAGACCATCAAGAAAATTGCAGATTTTTGGTGTTGCATAATTTGCATGATACCATTGTTCTGGGGTTTCCCTGGTTGCAAATCCATAATCCAGTTCTGGATTGGAAATCTTTGTCTGTGGTGAGTTGGGGTTGTCGGTGTGCCCTTAGTGATGCTCCTGTTTTCTCCACCTCTCCCCAGTGGCATGATGTTCCTGACTATTTGGCTGACTTTTATGATGTATTTAGTGAGAATGAGTCTGCGTCTTTGCCTCCTCATAGGAGTTATGTGCAATTGAGCTGAACCCGGGGTGTAAATTCCCCAAGGGTCGGTTTTTCAATTTATCTGTACCCGAGCACGAGGCTATGCGATCGTATATTAAGGAGTCATTGGAGAAGGGTCATATTAGACCATCCTCTTCACCCTTAGGTGCTGGGTTTTTTTTCGTGGCTAAAAAGGATGGTTCATTAAGGCCTTGTATTGACTATCGTGCCCTCAACAAAATTACTGTTAAATATCAGTATCCGTTACCCCTGATTTCTGATCTATTCTCCAGAGTTAAAGGTGCTTGCTGGTTTGCAAAGCTTGACCTCAGGGGGGCGTATAATCTTATTCGCATTAAGCGTGGGGATAAATGGAAGACGGCGTTTAATACTCCGGAGGGACATTTTGAGTACTTGGTGATGCCTTTTGGGCTCACTAATGCCCCTTCTGTCTTCCAGTGCTTCATGAACGATATATTCCGAGACTTTGTGGATAAATTTTTGATTATCTATCTCGATGATATTTTGATCTTCTCCAAGAATTGGGACTCTCATGTGGAACATGTTCGGACTGTGTTCCGGATTTTGAGGGAGAATTCCCTGTATGTCAAGGGATCGAAATGCCTTTTTGGGGTGCAGAGGATTTCATTTTTGGAATTTATTTTGTCTCCGTCAACTATTGAAATGGACACGGCCAAGGTACAGGCCATTTATGATTGGGTTCAACCCACTTCTTTGAAGGCTCTCCAGAAGTTTTTGGGTTTTGCTAATTTTTATCGGAAATTTATAGCTAATTTTTCTGGTATTGCCAAGCCATTGACGGATTTGACTAG